>NW_004955472.1:5875499-5897382 GCF_000276665.1 Chinchilla lanigera | reverse complement strand
CTTGGTTGGGTCTTTCTCTGGTTTTGGTATCAGTATAATACTTTCCTTCAGAAATGAGTTAGGGAGAATTGCTTCCTTTTCAATTTCATTGAAGAGTTTGAGGAGTGTTGGTATTAAATCTTCTCTGAATTTCTTGTAGAATTCTGCTGTGAATCCATCAGGGCCTGGGCTTTTCTTTGTTGGTAAGTTTTTAATCACATTTTCAATCTCAATTGATATTGGGTTGTTCAAGAATGTTATATCTTGACTCAGCCTTGGTAATTCGTACATATCTAGGAATCTGTCCATTTCTTCTGAGTTTTGTAACCTATGGGAGGAAAGATTTTTCAAAGTAGGTACTAATGATCTTCTGAATTTCTGAGGAATCTGCAGCAATTTCATTCTTTTCATTCCTTACTGCATGAATTTGAGTTCTTTCTTTTTTTGATAAGGTTGGCTAGGGATTTATCAATTTTATTTACTCTTCCAAAGAACCAACTCTTTGATTCATTTACTTTTTGGAGGGTTTTCTTCGTCTCGACTGCGTGAATTTTTGCCAGGATCTTTATAATCTCCTTCCTTCTTTGGGCCTGAGTTGTTCATTTATTCTAAAAGTTTGAGATGCAGCATTAGGCTATTTGTTTGTTCTCTTTCTGTTTTCCTTATGTGTGAGTTCACCGCTATAAATTTCCCTCTGAATACTGCTTTCATTGCATCCCAGAGAGTCCAGTAAGTTGTATTTACATTTTCATTTGTTTGCAAGTATTTTTTAATTTATTCTTTAATTTCTTCTGTGACCCATTGGTTGTTCAGGAGGTTGTTCTTTAATTTTCTAGTATTTATGGAGTTTCTTGAGTTCCTTTTGTCATTAACTTCCAATTTCATTGCACTGTGGTCAGATAATATGCATGGGATAATTTCAGTTCTTTCGCATTTAGGTAGGTATGCTCTATGGGCTAGAATGTGGTCTAGTTTAGAGAAAGTCCCACGTGCAGCTGAGAAAAATGTGTATTCTGATGTTGTGGGGTGGAACACTCTGTAGATATCTGCTAAGTCCATTTGTTTGCAGGTTTGGTTCAGATCTGTTATTTCTTTGCTGATTTATTGTCCTGTTGGCCTATCTCTTTGTGTCAAACGGGTGTTCAGGTCCCTTATAACAATAGTGTTGTTAATTATATAGGTTTTCATGTCCTGAAATAATACTACAAAGCCGCTGTAATAAAATCAACGGGGTAATGGCTGAAAAACAGACCAGAGGATCAATGGAATAGACTGGAGGACACAGACACAACCACAAACACGCTCAGCCACCTCATCTTTGATAAAGGGCCCAAACAAACTCACTGGAAGAACGATAGCCTCTTTAATAAATGGTGCTGGAAATTTGGCTTGCCACCTACCAAAGACTGAAAATAGACCCAAGTCTATCACCATGCACCAAACTCAAGTGCAAATGGATCACAGATCTCAATATTAAAACAGAAACACTAAATCTATTGGAAGAGAAAGTAGGTAAAAACCTTGAAGACAAATGGCTAGGCAGAGAGTTCATGAACAAAAACCAAAAGGCAGGGGAAATACTTCAAAGAATCAACAACTGGGATCTCCTCCTACTGAAAAGTTTCTGCACATCTAAAGAAATCACCCACAGAATAAAAAAGAAAGCTTTTTATCAGCTTCAATACCTTCAACAGTACAGTAAACTGCTGCTTGGGTGACGGTCATTTAGATTGCTGCACACACACTTTCAATTTCTTCCCTAAGGGCCAGGCGCATAGTGGGTAGTCTGCAACATATGACATCCTCTAGGGACCCCCATGTGAGGGCAACACCGTCTGATGAGAAAAAGCATACTATATTTCATTTCCTAAAGTGTGTACACATATTTCTGGCAGACTGTGTGTGTGCTGGTGTGTGTGTGTGTGTGGGTATGTTCCTTATGTACATACAATATGTTTGTTTCTGGCAATGCTGACAAATGCAAACAGTGATTCTTGACAGAAAAAATTTATTTACTTTACAGTAAAAATAAATACTCTAATAAGTTACCAGAAATAATTTTATTCAGATCTAAGATTATTGAAAACCTGTTCTGCACTCCTACAGGAAACCAGTATCAAGATAAATCTGACATCATGTACCAATTTATCAATATTAATCCTACCATTGATAGAAAATTATGATTATATAGCATATGCTTACATATAAAATATTTTTTAATTTTGGTATTTATACTCTCAATATACTAACCCCTTTTAACTGAATTATTTTAGAATTTAACTCATGAATCTTCATATAAAGCTTTATCAAATATATTGTCTATGTAAAATTAATGAATCTGTCACTTTTTATAAAATCTTATAAGCAGTGTAAGCTGTAACATCTAAATAGGGTTGGTTAGACTAAAATAAGATTACAACCCATACTGTACCTTTAAGAGCTTTTAGAATGGAAAAGTAGAATCAGGGAAACCAAAAGCAAGCACAGAATTAAAAGGTCACCTGAACAATTTTCATTTTTAGTTCTATATAAAGATCTCTTGACTTTTCAAAAGAACATTAATACATAACTGAGAAAATAGTGAAAATTAAACTTCATTTCTAAAAATATCCAAACACATAAGGCTTTCCCTATTTCAAGAAAAAGTTAAAGTATGTTCAACTATACAACAAATAATATTTTTGCAAGTTTTATCTCTTTGGTCAACTTGGTTTACTAACTTTCCAAATGACTATGCTCAATAGAATTCATTTTTAAAAACTGTATATTTTATGCTTAAATATATCTTTGAAATGAGAACAAATTTCTGCCCCACCATGCTATCCATCTACTCTCTCCTGATCCCTGAGCATTTCTTTATTTGCACAAAGTGATGTGGCATCAAACAGTACTTGGTCACTGAAACCGTGTCCTGGCAAACAAAATGCCTAGCAAAGTAACCATGTGGAGTATGAAAATATTACTAGCAGCTACAGCCAAAAGTTTATGTCATTCTAACCTTAAAGATCACAGCTGACTGAGTCCCTGTAAATTAAAACTTTTATATAATGCAAGTAGCACTAAGATATTTTATTCCAGCAAAATGAAATGTGGAGGGGCTGGATGGCAGGACAGAGGTGCCCTGAGCTCACACATCACCCTCCATAAAGAATTCAGCACACCTTACCCAAGAGGTTACGAGATATCCCACTACTTTTAAATACAGAAACTTTTCCAAGAAATTATATGGCCTGTTTTTAGAGTAACATAGTTTTCTAGAGTAAATGAATGTAATACCAGCAACAATTCAGCACAAGAATTCAGAATTTAAGATCAGGCTGACAGGATAAATGAATGAAGAAAGTAAAGAGATACAGAAAAATAGGGGTTGTCTGACTCTCTCCGCGAGAGGGTCCAGCGCTCTTTCTGTAACTGCATGTCCAGTACAGTAGCCACTAGCCACAGGCCCTAGTAACCACTTCAAGTATGACTCCTCAGAATTCGAATGAGCCTAATGTGGAAAATGTGCTATGCATCTCAATTACTCACAGAGAGCAACATGAAATATCCCACTATTAATTTTTACATTAATTCTGTTAAAATATACTACTGTGGCTATTCTAGGTCAAAACATATTGTTAAAATGAGTTTCACTTTTTTTTTTTTTACCATTTTTAATATGTCTACAAGAATTTAAAAATTATGTTCATGGTGCATACTAGAGTTTTATTTGATAGCACTGTTCTAGAACATTATCTTTTACACTATTTGGGGATCTCTTTTACAGATTCAAAGTACATTCAGTAATTTCTTACATGAAATTTATATCTTTTCATTAGTCAATTAAAAAATCTCCCTTGTCATCCAGGAACCTATGTTTACATAATCTAAATGCCACACCAATCAACAAATGCCAGATGTGTTTCAGAAATATGCGCAGCTTCATTGTCACTCTGCCCTTCATCAAGAATGTGTCTCTTTGTTTCGTGCTATGAATTTCCTCATTCAAAAGCATTGTTCTCCAAACTCCTCTGTGATCCAAAATCTATTCTACACGTTGATGGATGCGTACAAGGCAAAGGGCTAACTAGAAAATGGGGTATTGAATTTTTATTGTCACAGGAGAATAATCAAAGATAATTCCAACAAGAATTGATTTTTGATTAAACTGTAGCAATAATAGCGTTCTTCAAACAGAAAAAAATCATGTTTATATAAGACATCAAAGTTTTAACTATTTTTCACTGATAATTGGTTAATTTGAAGATCTTTATGTAAGAGGAATAATGAAAACAAAACACTTTAAACACAATAATTAGATTTGACTTCGTCATTTGTATGTGATTGACAACAGGGTATCAAAACGTATCTTCACTGAACCAATATTTTCAAAGGAAGGGTCACTTCACAGGTACAACCAAATAAGCACTCTCCCTGAAAACTTTTAGCCCAAACTCCTAGCACAAATTAAGTGCCCAAAATAAAAGAATTTATGAGGAGTGTGTATATCTATCCTGAGGGATAAGAACAGGTGGATGATATCCGCTTCAACCAATGGAAAGTAGTACCTTGACAGACATTGCTTAGCAATGGGATTCAATTAGAAGTGAATTAATCAACAATTCCGTGGAAGAGTAGTTACTTTTCAGTGTTTGCAGTACGCTAAGAACCACTATGGATTTGTGAGAACGGGGCCATTCTGGGCTGGTACCAAGAAGCAGGAGGTGAGAAGTGCATGGTAGAGATTACCTTTAGAAATGGAACCAAGCTGGACTTCTTGTTTTGTGAGTTACCACCCAGGCACTTCAGTTACTCTTCTGGAGCTCTGGGCAACAGCCCAGTGTTGCTACTGCTGACATTACGGGTTTATTTGTGTGATTCATGGGAGATAGCGTGATGACGTTTTAAAAAAAAAATAACTGAGGAGGGGGAAGGAAGGAAATCTGCACTGGCGCAGAGTGATACTGAGCCAACGTCTTGCCTGTACCTGAAGCGAATACTCTAAGGGTGGAAACTGATGGTATCTATGTTCTTTTAAATCTATATTTACGGGGCTGGGGACATAGCTCAGCGGCAAAAGCGCCTGCCTGGCAAGCGCAAGGTCGTGAGTTCGGTTCCTGGTACTGGAGAAACCCCCCCCCCAAAAAAAAATCTATATTTACTAAATGAAGATTTGTGAATGTTCAGCAGATTAGAAGGCTATTTTGCAGAGTTCCTGCTATGAAAATAGTTCAAGTATATTTCATTAACCTCATAATCCAAAGTAAAATACTGTTTAGCATTTGGTTTTGTACTTTAAAACAGTCCAAGTGTATTTAAGGTTATTAAAAAAGAAAAACAAGAAAATAACGTGATTATAGGTATGCAATGCTGGTGAGTGAGTTTGTTCAGGTTTTCTTTTCTTCTTCAACTACTTATTCCTGGATATCAGGAGAATTTTTGACAACTACACCGATTTATTTATATTTGTCATCTTATAATTTAATTTTTAAGATTTCTCATCCATGAGTTCTCCTCACAAGCAGAAACATAAGAAAAACTTTTAATGGAATTTTTACAAGTCAATGAGAGGCATAAAATAGTAATTCTACAAATTTCCATAGTTTCCTAGGTAACTATATTCTAAGGTATCTATAGCATATAATATATATGTAAGAATGTATATATATGATAAGAATTATATGTGGCAAGAACATGGCAAAGCCTACACACATTCTAAGTATTTATTTTTCAGAGAGGTTTTTATAAACCGCATCATGAAGCCATCTCCTGCTCTCATCATTTATAAGCAAATCAGGACACATAAAAATACAACAGTGCGCCTTTTCAGTAGAAAACGAAAGAATAATTGAAAGTTTATTTCAATGTTATGAAACTTACTCAGATTCCATCTATATTGTAATACAGTTTAGCCGCTAAGCCAAACTCCATTTGGCTTAGGGTTTGAGTTAGTCCTTGATAAATCACGTCCTTTCTCCAAAACAAACCATACAGAAAGTAAAAGTTAATCTTTTTATGCTGTAAGTATTATGAACACTGTATCAAAATACGTTTATGATGCAGAATACAAAAATCTGCAGTACCAAATATTTTGATCCATTATTCTTTAAACATTCACTCATTGATTCCTCCATCAAATATTGATTCAGTATCTACTGGGCACTGACAACTCAGCAGTGATCAAGACAACCACTTTCCCTAGATTCACATCAGAAAGAATAAAATCTACTGCTTGGATTATTTTATTTTAAAGAGAATAGTTTAAAAAAGCAATAGCAAAATACCCACATCACAGATTAAAACAAAACAAAGCAAAAAATTAAAAATGATACAATGTTTCAAAACAAAATGCTAGGGATTAACAGTGGTTGTTATAATACATAACAACAATTATCTCTAAAGATTTTATTTTATTTATTTTCTATTTTTCCAGGGCTGGGTATCAAACTTAGGTCCTCACATGTGATAGCCAACTGTAGAACCCTGAGCCACATTTCTAGGTGTAAACTATGAATTATTTAACAAAAGTTGTGAGAAGTTCAACAAAATAAAATGAGAAGTCACTACAGGGGCATAAAACAGTGGACCGACCTCAGGCTAGATGAAGTAGTGACTTCCTGGCTGAGCTGGGAAGGATGAGAAGGACAGACACGCGTCAGTGAGGTGGCCATGAGGCTGCAGAGGGGACAGCTCTCAGCAACGAGGGCCTGCAGAAAGCCCTGCGCTTCAAACAACTAGAACAAGCACTAGGAGGCTGCTGCGGAAAGAGTGTGGGGAGGAAGGGAAAGCAGGACATGAATCGAGGCAGTGAAATGGGAAAGGCGGAACGGTGCGTGGATTTCACTTTCTGTTGCTGATAATGAATTCTGTTTTACAATGTGAAGGCTTTGATAATTCTTGATAAATTTTCTCAGGTAATGTTGTCACTCCCAGCATATCTGAATTTGCAAAAGGTCTCAATTCTCTGTGCTGAAGTGAGCTGGTACAGTGAGGCAAAACTGATGTGAGAGAGCACTAAAGCTGTACCGCAGCCGTGCAGGCAGAAGACAAGGCCGACTCGCTATGGAGTGACGTGAGTGTGGCTGCAGAAGTAAAATAATGACAAGGATCGCGATCCTAAGCAGGGCTATTCCCCCTGAGTTTTGAGCTTTCTCACTAACTCAGGACACCTCCATTATTTATTTCTTCTAATTCTCCCCTTATGGCTAAAGCATGTCATACCGGTAGCAAGGTCATTTAATTTCTCAAGATGAGGAAAACATACGTTTTATGAGAAGAGAGTGTCAACACTTGGAAAGGAGTGAGAGCCTTTATATTATCTTTAACCTGATTAATCAACGGCACTAGTAGGTCTGACAGTAGCAGTGTACAGAAGAAACTACAACCTGTACTTCTAAAACTACATGAACACTGGCTGGAGACAGAAGTGGAAATTCAATGTACAATAAATATATAAAAGGGAATTCACAACTTGAATCATAGTCATGCAAATGTAATCCTCACATTCAGAGACAAAAATGTCAAAAGATTAACCTGAATCCACATTGAGACTATGGGATAAGAGTATACTTTAGGATAACATGCTAGGCATAAAGACCAATAACTTACTGGATATATCACAGCTTGGTTGCTTGCTTTAAAATTTTTTGTCAACTTAGCTTCCCTCATTCTCTCTAAAAGTATTTAAATTATCAGTGACTTTTCTGAGATGAAACCATCAAAAGAATAAGTGTGCTTATGTTTCTTAACAATGTCCGTGGCTTCACAGGAAACAAACTCTGTTTGCCTATTTCTGTCTCTCTCCAGTAACAGAGCAGTGAAGAATAACACATCAAAGAGGTGAGAGTAATAAATGTATATTTGAAAATTTATCAAAGTTTTTTATTGCCTCACAAAAAACATACTCACAAGAAAAATAAAGTCTGAGGTTCATGACCTTGGAAATTCCTCATGTATAAAGACTGTGTCTTCCTCTTAAAGGGGCACGTATGTGTATGGACATAATATACACAAACAGATGTGTGTTTCTCAGGAAAAACATAAGCCAGGATCTAAGTGTGTAGTGGATTGATAACTGGTGGTCAACTTATAACCCCCAGCTGAACTGAGTGAGTGGTGCTGGGTGTGGGAGGCCCACCTGAGGACTGTTGTCAGCAGCATAAGAGGCAGACCTGGAGGAGAAGAAGCAAGGCTGTTGGAAGCTGAGAGAGGCTGTTGGGAGCTGAGAGAGACTGTGGGGAGCTGGCTTTCTGATGAACTTGGCTGTTTTCATCCTCCGAGGAGCTCGGGACCTCGCTGGCACTGAGAATGGCTTTGGTTCACTTTGGGGAGCTCTGGTCCTCACTTTGAGCATCGCTTCCTGGTTCCAGAGGGGAAGATGGTGCACTGCCGGCCTCCTGGAAAAGCTTGCTGTGTTGGCTTCCCTGATGGGAACTCAGCCATCCTGATCATCAGAGGAGCTCGGGACCTCAGTGTTGTTGAGGATGGCTGTGGTACCTTTTGGGGGAGCTCTGGTTCTTCTGAGCATCACTTCCTGGCTCCAGTGCAGATCCCTCAGCCTGCTAGCACAGATCCTTCTTCCTGCTGGCACAGACTTTGTAGATTCTGCCACTGACCTTGGGCCTTTCCAGCAGATCTGTGAAACAGGTCCGCATGATATGTTGTCATGGGCTCTGGGCCTCCAGTTGGATTCATGGGAGGCATTGTTATGAGCTCTGGGTATTCAGCTCAACTCATGTAGGACATCGTTGTGGGATCCAGGCCCTCAGCTGGATTCCTTGGTCTTAGTGTGTGGACAGATTTCCTGCACTCTTTTGTATACTGTTCTTTGGGTGACTTATAAATAATCATATGAAGTATGTGTCCTGGATTATGTTGTTCCCCTTGCAAAATAAGCCCCAAACCAACACAAAGCAGAATGATGACTGCTTCACTACAGAGTATTTGGTATTGTGTGCTAATTTTCACATAGCGAAATATGTAACGGTATTTCTTAAGTGTAATATTAGTTGGTATACTGAGATATATCAAATATTAAACATTATAATAAGAGATGCACTCATATATTCACATATTGTGCTAAAATTTGGAATTTACAAAGAATGTTTAGAAAGCATTCTCTTTACTTCCTGAATCTTCAAAGGTAAAAAAATGCCAACTCAAAAGGCAACATGTATTATTTCGTTAATAACGGGTCAAATAAGCTGAAAGTGAATTGATTAAAATAGAATCCAGCAAACAAAAGAATACTAAGGCAAATACAAATGAACTTTTTTGTGTAAACAATTCTACTTCTGAAATCTCACCTTGTTATAATTGCTCCTATTCACAACATACCAACTCAGTAAAGGGTTCTTAAGATCACTTCAGACAACAGTTATGATTATTTTTTAAAGTATCACAAAAGACAAAAATATGCAGAGTTAGCTTATAGCTATCTCTTCATGACCTGAACCAAGTTATAAAAAGATTTGGAAAAAAACAGAAGGAAAACTTTATCCTTATGCCAAATTTACTTGTGATTCCTTCCCTGAAATCTGAAGGTGAATACTAGTTCCTAGTTGGGGGGAATAAATAACAAAGATGCAATACTTCCCGGGGTCAAAATGTTTCTCACTTTCAATTCTTTAAAATATTTAAAATCCTCTCATGACATTTGCAGGCTTGTTTTCAAATGCTAATCATCTTATGAAGGTCAACTTTCTAGATAAACATATTGAGAGCCTTCTTCCTTGAAAGATAATATCAAACTTATGTAAGAAATTCCAGGATGATTAAAACAATGATGTCAGAAGGGATTCTCTGGGGTGATAGCCTCATTTCACACTTGCAAAAGTGGGACTCACAAAGGGTTCTCTTAGTCACAGACTAATACGGCAGTGGAGCTGTGGGACAGTTCATTGTGGTGTGGACTGCAACAGATTAAGGAACACCAAGCAGACTGGGTGAGCACAGTTCTGGGCGTGTCTGGACGACTGACACGGGAACTGCAAAGAGAACAGAGAAGACTCACCCTGGCACGGGGGCATCACCCAGGAGGCCTGCGGGCTGAGCAGGATAAAAGGAAAAAGAGGAGGAAGTCAGGCCTCCTGCTTCCTCGAGAAGCCCCGAACCTCACCACCACTCTTGGATACACATTTCTAGTTCCTGTGGACTTCCAGGGTAGGCTCCTCAGTCTCCCAGGACAGACACTCTGGCTTTTCCCTAGGGACTTGACTGACTCCGCAGCGCACTCCAGGCCTCCTCCCCCGCAGCCCGGACCCTCCAGCTCTCCAGGATGCAGACTTCCCTTCCGCACTCTCTCACCCCTGACTGCTGGCGGCCATGGAGAGCCTCCTTCAGAAATCCTTTGTATGTCGCATATCATAAATATATATATATATATATATATATGTTTAAATATGTCTGAGCCTCTAGTGAACCCTAATAAAAGCTGGAGGTGGAAATCATATCTTTAGAGTCTAAAGCAAAATAACCTATCAGTTTTTAGTAAATTGAAAAATGCAGACCAAGCAGAAATTTCACTCATCAAATCACTGTATTCATTCCACAAATATGTGGGCAGCAAGTATAAGAAACTAAGAACAGACTCTGTATTACAGAATCAAGATAAGACAAATGGTAAATAATATGTTAGCGGAATCGTTATCCTCACTAGCATTCAATGAGACATCATTTAACTTAATGCCATGTGAGTTTCAGCCAATCAAGGCTTAACTAAGCAGAACAAGCTCATTCATATTATACGACTATTCAGAGGTTTTTCAGTATATTCTCATGTCATAAAGAAAAATGAAGTTTTTCTGCAAAACCTCAACCTTACCTATTTCCGCTAAAAAAATAGGACTCATCTGTCCTAATACTGAAGAATTCAGTCATCAAAATATATAATACCAAGACATGGGCAGTTTGCTAAGCCCGCGGAAATAGACTCCAAGATTCTAGTCTTCAGGTGTATAAGCGCCATCTGAACAGGTGTATGGGTAGGACTCATGCCTGGAATATTAAGTTACTCATCAAGCTATTTTTGAGTTAATAAATAGAAATATTATCTCTTGGGGGCTGGAGATTTATTCAGCGGCACAGCGCCTGCCTAGCAAGCGCAAGGTCGCGAGTTCAATTCCTGCTACCAGAAGTAAAAAAAAAAAAAGAAATATTATCTTTTTGGGGGTAGTTCTAACCTAATCAATCAATGAATCCCTTTAGCCGAAGGTAAAATATCAGAAATGCATTCCCCTGCTATCCTGAAGGAAAACTAACAACAACATCATAAACTTTCTGTGGAAGATACCACATGGCTCAGACATCAAGACAGCCTTGAAATCTGCGGGACCTCTTCCCTAACATTTGCACCCCAGAGAGTCAGCACAAAAATGGTGAGCTTAGTACTACAACCACTAAGAAATGAATGGATTTGGTCAAAATCAGAAAGAGCACAGACGCAACTCCCTAGACAAACCACCACGGAGGACACACAAAAGGGTATCTTTATTTTAACCTTCTAAGATCTTGACTACAATAGCCAATAAAACCATCCCAGATACATGAAAAACACAAAATATTAAATATGTGTTCCTCTTAGAATAAAAAGCTTGGTGGTAATTAGTTATGCAGTAATAGAAAAGTAATGCAAGAAAAGCCCGAACCTTTGTACTTTATCCATTCTCCAAAATAAAAATTAAAAAAAAAAAAAAAAAACTACTGTAGGTATTTAGGCACTTAACATTCTTTTTTTTTTTTTTAAATTTTTTTTTTTTTTTTTTAATTTTTTTTTTTTTTTTTTTTTTTGGTTTTTCTCCGGTACCGGGAACCGAACTCACGACCTTGCACTTGCCAGGCAAGCGCTTTGCCGCTGAGCTAAATCCCCAGCCCCCAGCACTTAACATTCTTGACTGGACTGTCTTGACTGGAAAACAACATGACTGATTCAGGAGGAGACTGTCAGTCGTGTTTGTGTAGGCTTTTGCAGTTTTCAACCATTTCTCTCACTAAATACTTGAGTTTTCATGTCCTGGGTATCATCCCCGTTTCAGACTTCAGGAAAAAGGGTCCACAGTAGTTCAAGTTCCAAGAGTTATGCCACCAAGTTTTCTTCTTTCCACCTTCCTCTATTTTTTGACATTTCCTTTTGAAACTGTTAGATGTGCAAGGCAGCTGGGACTCCAGTGAGTTTTCTTGACACCTAGACCTCACTTCAAACAAGAACGGGGATTATGACCACGCTCATCTCGCTTATGTGCGGTTTCCCACAAGGACATCACCCAGCAGCTCTCACGGGCCGAACATGTACTGCATTCGCCGGCCGAGTGAATGCAGGTACTGTCGGCCATGGGCGTATTACGTTCACCTTTTAGAAACGATATTCATTAGAACTGTAATTATCAGTGGCACATCCATGAAATTATATATTCTTTGTGCAATTATACTTTAATTTTCAGAGAAAGTATGTGGGGAAGCTTTAATTCTTCATTAAATGAGAAAACTGGATGTCAGAAGTGATTCAATGAAAGCCTGTAGCTACTAATACAAACATAAATTCAGATTTGTCCGTTCTACAGCTTGTAAAGTTTTCGTGATTGCGTATTACTGTGCTGAGGAGACCTCCGTACAGCAGAGCAGCACACGGTGCCGAGATTTTCTTTGCACTTAAGACTACTGGGCAAAATATAACTATGTGACACACTATTGTGACAATGTAAAACACTCTTTCACAAGCTTGAGGGGTGGCACACCTTGTAATTTCAGTACTTTAAAAGTCTGAAGCAGGAGGAATGCGGGCAGGTTCAAGCCCAGTCGGGACAACTCAGAGACTTAGAACCTGTTTCAAAAGATTTTTTAAAATAACTGGGGATGTAGCTCAATGCAAAGGCCCTGGATTCAATGATTTAATCTCTAATAACACACACACACACACACACACACACAGAGGCTCTTTATGGAACACTATTTTGGTCACTAATTGTTTAAAGCATGCATGTAGCACCACTGAAATGAAATTACACTCTTCTTTGGCAAGGAAAGTTATGCTTACTGCTAAAACTCGCAAAGTTTCCCAATTTATTTAAAAATTCACATAAAGTACATATTTATAATAGAAATTGTATAGCAAATTATTTCTTTAGAATATAGCAAATCACAATTTCAAACAATATTTTTGTACTTTAAATTTAACATCTTCCTGCTCTGTAATTGAATAAAATTTTTAAAAGCTCAGTTTGCTTCAAAGTTTTAGTGAATGTTATGGAGTCACATTGGAATATACCTCTGCAAACAAATCTTTTTGACCTGTTGTCCTCACAATATAAAAAGCTATTAAGTTTTCTCAAGCACACCAAGGCTGAAAATAACTGTTTTCTATTTTTTCCAAAAATTCAAGTTTTAAAAAATACTGATTACGCTTGACTAAGAAGCTACTCTTACACAGGTAGAAACATGATAATTCTCAACTGAAAAAGAATCTTAAAGGGACAGAGTCACCTGAGGACGCCTGCGTCCTTCTCCCGTTCCTTTGGCAACCTTCACTTGCCAAGAGTGACTCTCAGCCATGGGCCGTACAGCACATCAGAGCGTAAACCCATGTCTCTGCAATTTCCTCTTCAGGTTGCAGCAAATCCACTGCGACTCTTCAACTAAATCAAATAACCTTTAGCTCTCTTTTTCACTCTCTTCCTATGACCTGCTCCTCTAGCTATCTGAAAATTAAAAAACAAAACCCTGAAGGGTACCCTATGATTGAAAAGATACATTAAAACCGCTGAAAAGGTAAAACGTTCAGAGGCAGCTGCACCTATAATCATCCAACTGTCTCTGGATAACACACGTCCCAAGAGCTACAAAGTCTCAAAGAAGGCACTGCAAAACTAAATATGCTTGTCTATTTCTAAACAATCAGGCAAGGAAGTCTTCCATTTCAACAATCGCTGCTGCAACAGTCCCCCAGTAGCCAGCCATTCATTTACCAAGGGCATTACTTAACTGCTCTATTGGAAGAAAACTCACCTGCAAACACGCTGTAGCCAAAACAGTACGGAGAAACTTCTGAGTGGAAGAAAACATGATGAATCAAACAATGATTCACTGGGAGATTAGACAACTAGAACTCAGAATCTTTCCACTCGTTAAGTTAAAAAAGCAAGCATGCTCCAATGGATGAAGATAAAGCAACACGAGTTTTAAAAATTTTAACAGTAGATTCAAACACTATCAGTCCTAGGCCTAAAAGAGGTAAGTAAATTGCCTCCAAAGATTAAAACTTGCAAGGATCCAGCAAGTTCTCAATAATGTAGGGTAACAGCAAGGAGCAGTACAAATTAAAAGCATATTTCTATTTGGGCACAAATGCACTGCATTATAAATTAGTAGCTCTGCTAATTATACATTATTTCTGTAAATATTGAAATTAGACCGTCTTCCCTGGGCAAACATCAGCTGACAGGAGGGGACTGTTAAAGGTATGCATGAAGAGAAAGAGAAATCATTCTGGAATTAATGAGCACATGGATAATGAAGAGTTAGTTATCTGAGTCTAGCTACAGGGAGATGCTTGGATTCCTGTTAATTTATTGAGGTGGGCACTAACACTGTCTGCTGGGTGTTACCCAGGAAATGAAGCAGGTGACATGCATAAATGCAAACAGACAAAATGCATTATTGCAAAGCTATTCATTAAACAGAATTTTGTGACATTAATGAGCAGCAAAGCATACCATGCACTTAATTCTGACTCCTTTTTCTGTCCTCGACTTAGATGAAATTTACTTTCATAATAGGTAGAACCATTTTGCTAAAATATACAGCATTTTTCTATTGCATTATCATTTAGGGTGTAAAACTGAATAGAAATCTACATATGCATATGTAAGCCATTAGTGTGGCCTGCATTTACATGTAAGCTTTTTCCTCTTATTTTGATGGTAAGTGACGTTTTTTAAAGCCCACTGAATAAGAAAGCTACTGCATAAAGTGCTTAACTAAATCAATTTATTTCCACCTGCATAATTTCAGAAATTCCAGGATGTACTTCATCTGTTGAGATGTTCACAGTAGTCTTTGCTTCTTTAAAAGCTATTCTACTTCCATGACTGGTCAATATAGTGGAATAATATTAACCCAGAACTTTTGATATATTCCAGCTCTATCCCGTTTAAGAGGGAAGAGACAATAATTTGCAACAAAATAGCCATATATATAAAATATCTCATCCCTTTATAAAACCTTACCCAAACTTAAGTACATTTGATCCTTACAATTTTGAGAGCCAGATAAATTACATAAATATGAAATTCATATAATTATAAATGATTTTCAGAATTTACAGCTTAAAAATAAAGATGACTAAATGTCTATGGCCACATCGAAGTCTAGAGATACCTGAAAGTCAGTCTCCACTTCATTCTGCACAAGATATGAGAGCTGGATATGGGAAGGGAGGGAGTCGCTGAGCCTGAGGTGACTAGATGAGCATACACCCCAGCCACCACATAAAAATTTTTTTCTGTATATTTTGTGACACAGAGTTAACGCAGACATTTATACCAAAGGATGGTAATAATAAAGCTGGTGATTTCTAAGGTGTTTCAACATCAAAGGCACCAAAGAATAATCTGCTGCAGTTAGAAAAAAAAGCTGCCAATCAACCCAGTCTCTCTGCAAACAGGCCAGGCTGTTGTCAGCTACACTTAAATATTTCTATTGCTGGTTTAAAAAGAAAGTACATTCCCTATTATAGTAATAAAGATACTTTCCATCAATAAAAAATAGAGGGTATAAAAGAAAGTAGGACCATCAAATAACATATCCCCCAAAATAAATGCGGCAATGAAAAGCAGTCCAAAGAAATCTGCATTGGAAGAATTAGAAATTATTTAAAGTTCCTAATCTGCAAAATAAGTGCATTTGCTATTTAGGGAAGTGAGATATTTAAGTATGTGGCCCTTCCTACAAATCTGTACACACTGGGGACCACAAATATTAAAAATAACATCTTGATAATTTTGAATATATCAGGTCTTCTCCCCTACCACAATTTAATCTATATTCCCTGACTAAACAACTTTTTGTTGTTTATTTTGTTGTCTATTATTAACATTTAATAATAGAAATAGTAAAATTAATGGCCCCCTTACAAGTTAGTTTTAAAATAAATAAATAAGCAGTCTATAAGTAAATATTCAACAAATCTTTGCATACTATCAGATACAACTATAAAAAGAATGAAAACTGTATATATATTTGAAACTTAGTTGAATGATACTTTTAGCAAAAATCACTGTTGATGGCATTTTAATAATATAATTTCCTTTAAAACTGGAATGCACGCAGGCCAAGATAACCCGGGTTGTGTCACAAACTCAGAGTGATCAATAGCATGGATTTGGATCCCTGCACCGTGCTGTGATTCAATGTCCTCCACACCTATTCTAAAGTGAGCCATATTAGTCTTTACTGCATAACAGGCTGCCCATAAATCCATGCTTTAGCTAGTCTTACAAGTAATTCCAGTGCTTGAAATTTGAGAACTACTGACTTACACGAACAGTGAATAACACAATAATGAAAAACATTCTTGTGACCATTAGCTATTGGCTGTAGCATTTATGATTTCTGGTTGCTTTGTACCTAAAGCAGCAGCCCTGATCCACCTACTCTAAACGTCATACCAAACTGTTATGTTACTGTTATATTACTGTTATATTATCTGCAGGATGCATGGAAAAATTTTCAAGAGAGTCATTTCAAGTTGTGGCACATTCATAACCTACAAGAAATCATAATATATTCAAGTTTCAACTGACAAAACATACTGGAAAAGTGCTATTTCTTTTCTAGTTAATAACTACTGTCCCCACAGCTTCTGTTTCTGCATCAGAATATAACTGAATATTTTCTCTACTCTTCTCTATAACAAATATTATATAGTAAATAAAGATTATATTAAAGATGCTCCTAACAGAATATGATGAAAAACACATTCATATACTACTTAGTCTATATCAGTGATTATTCGGTGATCTATGTACACTGCTATAATTGAATATTTGGGGATTGTCTACTTTTGCTTTCTCTCCAAAGACATACAGTCAATTTCTTCCCAGTCACAAGGTAAACCATAGTTTTTGAACTTCACATATACACAAGAGAAAAAGTAGACCCTTCAGAGATTGTCTATACAAAGTACGATGCTACTGAAAACAAGAATCACTTCCTCCAGCACATCTTTAAATGTCTGTTACTTTTCTTAAAATGATTTACTTCATTATTAAAATCTGTACCCATTTCAAATAGGATAATAAATTATCTTGAGCAGTTCACATAAAGCCATGCTAAGAAATAGGATTGGACTAGGTGATCTTTCGATGTTCTGTTTCTTTCATCTTTCAGATAAAGTATGACATATTAGAAAGGACATGTGCTCTGGAGATATTTAGCTAGCTAAAGTTCACCTTTCATCTAGCAAACCAGAGTAATATCTCTTTCATAGAATTGCTATGAGAATTATATGACACAATTATATAAAATGCTTAGTGTAGTATTTGGAACATAATAGGTTGGTCTCTTAGGTCCAATTTCCTAGCAGTCCTGAAACAGTAACTCATGTAAATCATTGTTGAGGATGTGCTATAAGGAAAACCCAGTGGAACTAAAAGAGGCAAGACAGAGCAGGCAAAGAGGTATTTGATGATGTGGAGTCGGTCCAGTTATTTGGTGGGAAATGATTTTGTAGGGAAAAAAAGAACCTGATTTTAGTGTCTCCTGAAATACTCTTGCTACAGTCAATTTTAACTTACCCACACAAGATCCCTCAATGTAGAGTTTAAAAGTAACATTAACAGCCAGCTTCAGTGAAACTGACTCCAGTACAACCTTGGTATAAACTGATTCTGCAGGGATTTCAGGAATGCCAAGGAGCACACCACAGAATTATCCTCTCCGGAGAGAAAAGGACTGGCCCTTGGTATACCACGTGCAGTTAGTCATTGATTGTGGGACCCCCTGGGGTAACCGTCAGAGGTTCCCATTGTCCAAGACTAACTCTCAGAAGAGTTCAGTTATGAAATGCCCAGCAACTTGGAGAGAAGTGCTTTTGCCTGTTAAAAATGATTTTGGTGGAGAAGCAATGACATCTAACATAAGGCCCAACAGTGACGCTGTGATGTGTAAGCTTAATAGTAAACTTGACTGGATTAAGAGGCTCCTGAAGAAGTGACTGGGACACATAGGGCACTACACTCAACATGTACTCAGCAGTATGCACCATTATACTGAATGCATTGTTAGGCGGGGAGGTCCAGTCGGAGGAGGTGGCGGATCACTGAAGGAATGCTTTTGAACAGTACATACTGCCTGGTCCTCCTCCTCTGTCCTTTGGGTCCCAGCCACCAAGACGTGAGCAGCTCTTCTCTGCCACATGCTTCTGCCATGATGTTTTTGAACTGGAGCCTGCCTACCATGGACTGAAACTTCTGAAACTATTACCCAAAACTCTCCTCCATGAAGTTATAGGTGTTGGGTATTTTCCCCAGCAATGAGAAAAATAATACAAATGTTAATTTAGTAACTAGTCAGAGTTACTAAGTGAGAAAAACAATATAGATGCTAATTTAGTAACATCAAAAAAAGGTGGCCAAAAGGCAGTCCTGACCTCACATCCTTCTATACAACCAATGTTCTGGCAACTGTCCATGGTCAAGAGTGTTTTTCTGGGTAGGAAACTGCAGAACTCAGGGGAAATCCAAGATAAAGGAGAGCAACTTTGAGAAGGCCAGCCATGGCCGTGTGGTGGATTTCTCTAACGTAGTCCAGGCTACAGACCAAAATGCACCCAACCACCTATGGATTCAGTTGAACCTCTCTTGGCCACAGTGCTGCCAACAGCCATATTTACCAAGAGACCTCGGCTGAACCATGCCCAATGCCAACCCACAAGGAACAGGCCCACAAACCTGGGCCCCAACTACAGATCCTCCAGGGGTCTGGAGCACCACTCTACTGTGGTCTGGAGTAAGTTCTGCCCATTCTGAGGCCCTGCATGAAACAACGTTTTCCACGACAGTAGATCTGCTGTTGTCAGTCCTGTCTGCTTTCACTGAAGCATCCCTGTGACCTGCCTCTAGCTCCATCTACTACAATGTGAAGGCCAGGGTCCCGCCCACCCGCACTGCGGGAAACAGGCCAGCACAAAATGGACAAGAACGGTTACATCAGATTTAAAGTTTCTGCACAACAAAGAGGGTGACCAGCATTGAAGTGACCTACTGAAAAGGCAATATATGGTATGCGGTCAAATATTGGCAAACTGTGTATCTGATAAAGGGTTAATATTTACAGTACATCAGGAAATCACTGCAGCAGTGGGATGCCAAAAATCCTTATTATATAAGTGGCTAAGGACTGTAACAGACATTTCTCAAAAGAACATATACAAATGGCTAAGAAGCATATGAAAAGGTGTTCAATATCAATAATCACCAGAGAAATGAATAATAACCCTGTAAGGAGATAACTTCACATCAGTTGGAGTGCCTGTTATCAAATCAACAAAGAAACAGTCAAGGATGTGGAATATTAAATGTTATCAAAGATTTGGAGAAAAGGAACTCCTGTACCCTCTTGGTGTCAATGTAAGTTGGTGTGGTCCCTATGACAATCTGTATGTTCCTCAAAATGTCAAAAATAGAACTGTTGTGTGGTCAAGCAATCTCTTTTCTGGTAGAGATCCAAGGAAAATGAGGTCGTACACCACAGATTTGTGCTCTGCCCTGCACATTAAAGCATCATTCATAACACTGACTATATCTATCCTACTAAAGTATCCATAAATGAATGAACGCAGAGAGAAAATGCAACACACACACACACACACACACACACACTTATTCTGCCTTAAAAAAGAAAGAAATCTGCCATTTCTGATAACATAGGTGAAACTGGAAGACATGATCCTAAGTGGAAAAAAAGAGACAGACTGATAAAAACAAACACTGCACGATCTCACTTAAACTTGGAATGAGCAAAGCATAGCGGCACATGCCTATACTCCCAGCACCCTGGAGGCTGAGGAAGGAGAATTGCCATGAGTTCAAGGCCAGCCTGGGCTACATAGTGAGTTCAAGGCCAGCCTGAACTACAAAGTGATCGTCTCAAAAAATCGTCTCAGATAAATAAATAAATAAATAAATAAGAAATCAGCAAAAGTTAAACTCATAAAGCTGGAAAGTTAAGTGGTTATTCCAAGGGGCTAGAGAGTGAAAAAAGCAGGTAGATACTGCCCAAAGAGTAAAATCAGCAGTTATGTGGATGAATAAATTATGATTATGTAATGTGAAGAATGATGACTACAATGCATAATTCTGAATTATACGCACAAAATGTGTCAGTGAAGTTGGTTTTAAGTGTTACCACACACTATAAAAATGGTAAGTATAAATAAAGTAATTGATATGTTAATTAGGTGGATTGTTAATTACTTCATGATGTATATGTATGTCAAAACATTATTTTGTATATTAAAAATATATACAATTTTTACTTGTCAAGTACAGCTCAATAAACGAGTAAACACAATCTGACTGTAAAGCACAAATGAGAATATTAGATATTGAAAAACTCCCGAGAATGGATTTATAATTATATATCTCTCTCACTGTGTATCTATCTATTATCTATCTAAATCTAAAACCTTTAAAATAGCAGGGGTGGTAAGAACAAAATGAATATACAAGCTTAGTGAAACTAAAGTGTAAGTGAATAAAACTATACAATTTAAATAATGCAATATTTCATTCTTAATTTATAATTTTCAAATGTTCACCGAAGCTTTTAAAAAATTCTTAAGTAGGAAGCATGAGAACTCTAAATGTAGATTTAACTACTACAGCTAGCTGTAAATATAAAATTATAATGTTCTAAAGTGACGTTTTGGCAAAACATCTCATTCACATGCCAAGGAGTCTGGATTTATCTTCTTCCATTAGACCTTCACTTGTTTTATTTGTATACTGCTATCTCAGATCACACATATTTTGCTGAAAAGTCTCTGCAAAAGTCTATATTAAGTGGAAACTAAAGCTATAATAATAGATACTGATAACAGAAATTCTATAGCAGATGGTGACATAAGTGTGTTACTGTAAGAAATATACTTTTTAATTGAAGTATACTGCAAACAGTGGTCAACTTTGAGTTAAGTGGTAATTCCTTTTCAATCATAGGCTGGCATTATATTAAATCTTACTCTACTTTTATAAAATCCTTTATACTTTGGTTTCAATTGTAAGAATTTTATATTTATATTTTTAACAACTACTTATTGCATATAGGTCAACATAGATTTTATAAATGCATGAAGTATAAAAATTGGAATAGTATAAGATTTGTAATTTGGACTCATTGAACCTGGTTTGGGCATTCCAGTTTCATTTTCCCATGACTTTTCAAAAGCTCTTCTATTCGTACGCATGTTGAAGGGGACTTTTTAAAATACTAATGCTGAACACTTATCACATGGAACCATCCAGAAAAATTGTGGGACCTTGACAAAATTAGTTATCATCTCTTCATCACAAATTTAAAAAAACAAAGTAAAAGTGATATTGAATAGCTAGGTAAAACTTCAGAAACACAATATACATTCTTATATTCATACACACAAAGCCCTTCATAGTTTGAACAATGAAAAGAAATGTCACTGAAATTGTGGGGATATTGAACCTCAAATGAGTTTTAAAGATTTTGATGCCAATTAATACACATTTAAATTGTGCAATCAGTGTTCACTTTAGTCACTGTATTTCCTTACTGTTTTATTCTAGATAAATGTCTTTTTAAAAACTTAGGGGCTGGGGATTTAGCTCAGCGGCAAAAGCGCCTGCCTGGCAAGCGCAAGGTCGTGAGTTCGGTTCCCGGTACCGGAGAAAAACCAAAAAAA
>NW_004955472.1:5843789-5875399 GCF_000276665.1 Chinchilla lanigera | reverse complement strand
AAAAAAAAAAAAAAAAAAAAAACTTATGAGGGATAGTGCTTCGGTGACATGCAATTGTAATACAGCTCTACTATTCTCCACAATTCCTGGACCAATAATCTAATAAAGGGGGTTTTAGGTAGTAATCACTTTATGTTCTATAACGCACAAACAAAACATTCTATACCGTGACACTGGAAATACACTGGGAAATATGGAGTAGTTCAGACCTTTGCCTCTAAGAAAAGAACAGTGCTTAAGAGCTTGGCCATTGTAATCTACAAAGTGGCCTAGAACTAGGCATTAATTCTTTTTGTATGCAAACTGGACAGGTTAACTTCTCTAAGTTCTATTGTCCTTACTGACAAAAAGAGCCACTTAGTAAGTTTTGCATGATAAAACTGTTTTAAGAACTGTTTAAGATAATATAGCTAAAACTGTTAGCACCATTCCTGGCATACTGTAAGTGCTTTACAAATTTATCTATTTGAGTAATTATGCCTAGATTCTGGCTGTAACATGTGTATCCAAGGCCATGCACAGATGACATAATCTTCATCTGAAAACGGAACCCTAGAGATATGTAGAAAAAAGGTTAATATGTATTGTTACCCTCAGCAAGGGCGTGTCTTTTAGAAGATATAAAGTGTGAAGCGGATGGGAAACAGATTTTTTGACTTCTAAACAAGCACAGGCTCAGATCTCACGGTGCCAGGATACAGCTGAACCTAGGACACTCCAAAGTGAACTGTGCACTGGGCCACACAAAAATTCCTCATGAATAACTCTTAGCACAATGGACAAAATTCTATTAGAAACTCACAGAAAAATTTCAAAGAGAATAAAATACTCCTCCAAAAGCGCTACTTTATTCAGTAACAAAGTCAGTAAAACTGGTACCAGTGAAAACTTCAGACTGTCTAAGAGTTCATTATCTGGGCCAAAAACCTACTCCAACATAAACATTTAAACTGGGGGATAAAAGTGATGGTGGAGGGGCTGGGGAATTAGCTCAGTGGCAAAGCGCCTGCCTGGCAAGCGCAAGGTCGTGAGTTCGGTTCCCGGTACCGGAGAAAAACCAAAAAAAAAAAAAAAAAAGAGATGGTGGAAAATTTTTACTGCATATTAAATTTTCTACTTTGTACCCTAACTGAAGTAGAAAATAAACCAAATACCCAATACTCAAGTGGTAGGAGCTAAAGAAGAGAAGATTAGAGAAAAAGGAAGCATCAAAAGGATGACAGAAAATATTCTGTGATAAATTATCACCAATTGAGGGAATGGCTCCCAAGACAGAAGAATCCCACACAATCAACAACGAAATAAAAATAACCTGTAACAAGAGACACTGTTTTGACACTCACATGAGACCCACATCACCATTTCATTCCCTCTTTCTTCTGGCTAGGAAAGAGCCAAAGCAACAGTCTGATCCTTGACTTTATGTGCGACCCATTTCTCCTTTTGGGAGACTTGAGCTATCTTATCTCTGGTGTGCTGACATTTGGTTGTTATAATATTGGTTTGTTAGGAAATTGTATTTAGTACTACTGTGAAGGGAACTAGAGGTGGTGAAGCAGCTCATCAATGTGGAGTAAATAAGTACTAGAAGAAACTCAGATTAAAGTTGAGCCCTGAGACTGAGAAAGCAGAAAGTTTCTAGCTTCCTATTTTTCTCAAAAAGTAAAGCACGTCTCTCATAAGGCAAATTTAACAAAACATAAACTCCATGAAAAACTAATTTACAAGAAGAAAAATCATCATTTCTTTCAATAAATTGTTTTCATTCTTACAGCAAGAGAAGCTAAATACACTTGTTTAATAAGTTAAACAATCTGAGAAGAAAAGCCATTTGTTCAATACATTTTGGGATACTTCATAAAGATAATGACTGCAGAAATGGAGAATACAGTACTTTTCTTTCTGGGGGATAAAAATACAAATCGCACTATTTTTTCTTGTGCACTCCTTAATCAAAAAAAGCACACACCAGCTGCAGTTGAGGTTCAAGCTCTGATAAGAGTGGTACATAATTAAACCCAATGGCAGTTCGTGTGGGAATCCATTGTCTCATAAGGCAGAAGGCAAAATGTATAAGATGGTATCACATTCCAATAAAATGTGTAGCATTTCATCACATCTGCTTTTCTGAACATTTACTAAGATGCAATCAGGTAGGAGAAAAGATTACCACCTTTTTCTTTAGTGTACTTGAAGATCAAACAGCCTCACATCTTTTAAAGTATATTTTTTTTCTTATTCACCTGGAAAAAATTTCAAAGGTGACTTTGCTTGGAAGAAAGCAATAAGATAGCAATGACAGGAAAACACAAAGGAGGCAGAATGTACTGTCATTCTTCTTCATCCCACGTTCCAAGACCAAACAAAACAGACAGGCCCAGTGTTAACACGTTACAGCATAGCTGCGGTCGGTCAGTCCACAAATACAATAGCACTGATGCTAATTTTGTGCAATGCCCTCTAAAAAGGGAAATGATCAATGCTGACTTTGTTTCTGGCTAGCTCTTAGCTCAGGGTGTCTCAAACTTTAGGGTCCATATAAATTGAGAAAACACGTTAAAATGTAGATTTTCCTTTCCAGTTCAGGGGTTCAGGGAAGGCCTGACAAGTCTACTTCGAGAATACAGTCTCAGACAAAGCCCCTGCTTCTTCTCCGTGGAGCACCGTCTAATTACCCAGAGTCTGCACATGATGATCATCCCCTCCCAATAGTCAAGGTCCACATGTCAGGGAAGGGCAAAGTAGCCTAATACACTATATCATTTCTCACCAGAGGGGAGTGTTTAACTTATACTCAACGAAACAGACACTTGGAAGCATCTTAGATCAACACACACACTGAATATTTTCCCCAGATTCCCAGCAAGAGAAGTAAGGCACGCTACTTTCTTTCAGTGTCAGATGCACGCACTTAGATGAACACTACACAAGTGTCCACCAAAACACAAGGACACATTTGTAAATAAAAGTGTAAGCCAAACATGGAAATTTGAGGAGTATTCAGTCAGATAAAGTAAAACTTCAAAATGAGAGAAGCCATGAATATACTTTCAAACGTACACTGCCCCTCAATTATGTACTACTGTTCAGGCCTACCTTACTATACTTTTAATAAACTATTCCTAGCTCTCATACTAATTACTTAGTAAAAACAAATTCCTAGGTAATTAAAAGTTAAGCAAGACTTTCTTGCTCACAAACTCACTCTCAAAAATGTGAAAAATAATGGATGTTTTTAAAATCCATATATCTGGATTAAGAAAACCAAGGAATGTAAAACAAACATGCATTTAAATACCTTATTATGATACATTTCTTACATATTTTAAAGATTATATGACAGTATTCTTACTAGTATTCTCTAAAATAATAGCAAACAGTAAGCTAATAAAGTTCCTATATTTTTAATTTATAAAAAATATTAACCATGTAGTCTAAACTTGTTTATACTGGGGTGCAACTGTTTATTATTTCAGATAGAAAATATAAATTAGATACTGTATTTTTTTTCCTGTCATTCTGTTAAATAAAATATTCACTTGGTAAAATATTTAAAGAACTAGTTTCTGCTTCACAAAAGCCTTCTTAGCTAATCAAAATTATATTTTAGTAACCAAGATTAACATAAAATAGAATAAATATGCCAAAATTTGATAATCTTAAGTGCTAAGGTGTTAATGCAAATATTTATATATTGTATTTAAATATCTTGTTACTCTTCAACCGTACTACTTTTGATAAATATGGGTGAGATGATGTTCAGCTATATGAGAACAACCAATGAATATAACACTTATTGGCATTTTAACATCCTGTGAAACTGCATACATTTCCAGAAGAAAAAAATCACTAAAGCAATTTAAGTGTGAAGGACTATACATGAATGCAGATTAATGTAAAATTAATGAAGCATCTGTAGGGCATTTAATGCCTACATCCTCAGGAACATATGGTTTGTTTTAGAACTAGTAAATTTACTGCCACCATTTATTCTGAACTATTCAATCCTCACTGTGGTAACAGTGGTGATTTTTTTCCATATTTATTTAAAACTAATCAAGTAGAAATATAAAAACCAATTTGATTACACTTTGGACAAACATAAAAGCCACTGATTTGTCTGACTAAATTATTTCCAATCTAAATGATAAAATCCAAATGCAACATTACTATTAGAAAGCTATTTAAATGGTTTGATGCACACCATTTTTTGTAGATATTTTACGTCTTTCAGAAATACGTTTCCCTCCCTCCCTGACTCTTTCAGCCTCTCCTTCAATCATCTCCCAATTACATTTAAGGAGATGGTGAAGAAAAAAGAAAGATATTTCTATAGGTAAAGTTGTAAAAGAAACATGATTGAGTAAGAAAAGTACAACATAGGTAAGAGTCAGATCCTCTGATTTAAAGTACAACATTTTGACTACCCTGCTATTTGACCCTATAAATGCAATTTAATATTCCTAGATGTCAGTTTCCTCATTTGATACACTATAAATGGAGTATAGGAGGAACTGACACATAGAGATAGTGTAACCTAGCGGGCTACCAAGCAAGCTTTTCATACTGATGACGAAATTAATCTCAATGAGAAAAATGTATAGTTGTTCTTCATTTTAAAACACAAATACAAGCAGAGATATTAAACTTTGCCTTAAATAAACTAGAGCACAATCGTGTAACACAGTTTTGCAGGTTTACTATACTGTCTAGCAATCATCTGTTGGACAAGATTTATATAAAACTGAATGGTCAACTAATTGCTGAACCACACAGAAAGGATGGAAAGTTAGGACTTGGAAGCTATGTCTTGTAAGTGCTTCCTCCCATGGAACACTGCTGAGAATCCAAGATCTGATTGTTCTCTCCTGCTGCAGACCTTCTCAGAACTGTAAAAACAAGCACCAGCCCAATTTCCTGATCAGAATTTAAACAAACATATATTGACTGAATTTCTTGTGTCACTTGATCTGGGGACACTTAGACACTATCATTCCACAGACTATGTCTGTAGCCACTTTCCTGGGCTTGCCCGCCTGCAATTCATGCTAATCCTAGTCTGTCAATCATGACAGGCAGGGGGCTGGGGATTTAGCTCAGCGGCAAAACACCTGCCTGGCAAGCGCAAGGTCGTGAGTTCGGTTCCCGGTACTGGAGAAAAACCAAACCAAAAAAACAAAACAAAACAAAAAAATATCATGACAGGCAGATCAACCTCTCAAAGTTTTGCTACTATACTTGGTGATCATCTTGTATCAGGGTATAGCATAATCCTGGTCACTTTTTATATAAAAGCATCTTTAGGTGGAAAAAGGATATTTTTCTAATATTTTTGCTAAAATTAAAAGCAATTAGTAAGGCATGGCTGTGTTCTTCCCTACACTATTTAAATTTTTCTAACTGGTCCATATAGTTATCTGATTTATTTAAATGTAACAGAGTTTAATTGCTACTAGTTACCCTGCTATTACACATTTTTCTCAATACAAGTACCTTGAAGTCTATTATTATTTCATTTTGTCCTTAAAAGAAGGATTACAAATGTGGTCACTCAGGCTGAGAATGTGTAAGTGACCTGCCAGTGTCACACAGGGACTGCGGTACGGTGGGGGCTGAAGGATCCATTCTTCGTGCTTGGACCAACACTTCAACACTGAAACTTCAAAGACATAACATCTTCCTTACGAGCCCACGTAATTGACACATTTATTTCCTGGCATAAAAGTGAAGAAGTTTGTCTGAAAGCGCTCTACATTAACTTCACATTGTGAAGGAACACTAAAAACTCTGATCCATCACTGTCAATCACGCTACCATTACAACATAAGTAGGGTTGGGTTTTTTGGAGGTCTTTTTTTTTCTTTTTTTTTTTTACCCCAGACATAAGCCAGAAGTTCTTGGGGGTCGTGTTTACCGACAGCACACAAAGGCTTTAGGTGGTGTCCATAACACATGAGTTCTACTTAATGGTCCATCTGCTAAATGAATATATGAAAAGAGCTTCCTCTTCCCCTCACTAAAAGCACAGACATTTAGCAGAAGAAGGTTTGTTATCATTAAAGTTAATAATATAAGAGCTACACTTAATAGCTTTAATCTCTCCAGTTTTCCATGCAGGTTATAAAATATGAAGGATGAATCCGTTCTTTACATTGATGACAATATAATTTGAGTCACTTTTAAAATGCGATTATTAATGACCACAGCTTATTTATTGCATCAGTGTAATTTAGTAATATACCAAATAACACTATATAAATCCTTTGTGTTCTAACAAATATTCTTGTTGAAATAAACTTTTCAGTAACAATAAAGGACATGTTCATAGAAGAGAGACAAACAAGTCTGGGCAAAATCAACTAAAACTGTCTATTCTCAAAAATTCTTTGCAAATGATAATTGCAGTACTGGGTTTTTAAAACTTGTAAAAATAAAGATCATTGTGTTTATTAAAGAAATGCATTCCCATTGTCCAAATTTTGAGAAATATACATAGTCTCATAACTTGGGTAAAAAATTATGATATATTGGTATATTTCTTCAGTAGTATTTTCTGTGGATATATGATTAATATTATTAATATATACATATCTAAAAGTAACAAAATTACCTAAGTAGACAGAAAGATGGAGGGGTTGATGGACAGACCAATCAATAGGTAAATTTTTCTACTTCATACTGCATCAAAAAATTTGAACAGTTTTAATATATTTATTAAAACATGCAGTATATATTGTTTGTATTCCCTGTGGAAAGTTGGTACATGTACATAACACATCTTAATTTATTTTCCAAGGCTATACTTTCAGGGATCATTTCTATAGTGTGATAATTTCTTTTTCATCCCTTCTCTCCGCCTCTCAGGCATCCCTTGTGAGAAAAGGGCCGTGGGATGCCTGACGCGCAGGCATCAACTCCAGACAGGGAATGTAAGCACTACGTACTGCACTTGTGGGCAAGAAAAGAAGGGGATCAACAACATTTTTATTGTTTGATGATTATATAATAGTCCTTTAGTAGTTATAATAATTTAACCATTATCCCATGTTTTAGAATTTTTTTGTTTGTTTGTTTGAGGTACGGGGGATCGAACTCACGAGCTTGCCCTTGGCAGGCAGGCGTATAGTTCTTGAATCTGTACAACTGTGTTTATGTAACACTTGATATCTATCTATATTCAGAGGTATAAATATTTAAGATATTTAGAATCATAACTAAATCATTTTCCAAAAATGCTAAGGTATTTTCAACCTCTTAGTTTTCCAATACTGATCTCTATCAAAATGTAGCTGTAGCCTTAGCCACTGTTTTTCCTTACGGTAAGAAGGAAAATTCTGTAGATTATGTTACAACTTTCTCTCAGAGGTTCTAATACTTCTTACTGTTTTAGTTTGAATCTTCCTTGAACATAGATGGGAGAAAACATAGTTATAAGCTATTTGTTTTACATGTGCCATGCCCAAGGAAATCATTTTCTCCTAAAAAACTAGTATTTTGTTCTTTAAAATTGAACAGATACTTAGTCTTTTATTATCTATCAGAAGCACCTGATGAGTTTGCTCGACGCACTCATCTTAAAACATTTCTTTATAACTGACTCCTGCAGCATACCTCTCCTCCTTTCTGGAAGCATTTTCCCACCTTAGTTCATGTCTGAGAGCTGAGTTCCAGTTCAGCTCATTTCCATGGGCACCTCCTCCTCCTCTTCTTACATGGTGCTCTACCCCAAACACAAGTCCACACCCTGGTTGCCTTCTCCCCCCGAACATTCTCACACATTCATGCCACATAAAATCCACAGCAAGGACTTTAACTATACTCAGTGCCAAATAAACATTTCTACTCTATAATTGGATTCAAGAAATACCTGCTTAATTGACACTTGTATCATCCTGACTCCCCCAAATCATTTCAATATACTATACTCCATATCCTTATGAACGGAACAAACTCAAATTTTCTTCTGTGAAAAAATAACGAATATTTTAATGATATATTCATACACAGAAAGATGTATTTGTCCTGATAATTTCACTATTTCACCTTTTAAAATCATCTATCTCACTTTGTTGTCCAGTTACTGACCTGTCAAAAAACCAGTGATCCAGTACAATGGAAAAGTTTTCTTCAACTTTAATTATCTGAATACTGTTTAGGGTACAGCTTTAAAACTTTACCCTTTCTTTGATATTTTTTTGAAGGATACTGATGAAACTGGAGTTTCAGATATCCATTTCACCTGGGCTTTACTGACTTTCCCATTTGGAATTTTATTTTCGTATCAGTAATTTACAGAGGCTAAATGAACACTAATAATTCTTCCAGCCCACAGACTCCATGAATCTAAGTTGAGTCTCTGAAATCACAAGGTGCTTTCACACGCATGTCCTTAAACATAGTGATAATTAAGCAGATCCATGGCTACAAATTCGGTGAATATATGAAAGAGGAGGACTCGTAAGTAAAACCACATTAATATTGTTCTAGATAATTTCAATTGGAGGGCCCAGGGGGACGGGGCGCTTCTCAGAGTGACGTCATGAGTGGTGCACGCAGCCTTCACAATGTGCGGCCACAACTGACACTCGCTCTTTGCACTTACCCTACCACACAATGAAACAGTTGAGGGCGTGACCTCATCCCCAAAGCTGCTCCAACTTTTGTCCTAGAAGATGCCTAAGTGTCTTTGTGGGGTGAAACCTAGTTTTACATTTTTACAAATCTTTCACACGATACTAAGATGAGATAATAACATTTTTAACAAGATTCTAGAGCCACATTATCAGGTTCATTTTGGTTGCTTTTATCATGGTTGGGACAAAATACTCAACGCCCGAAGTTAAAAGAGGAAAGGTTTATTTCAGCACTCAGACTCAGTCCATAGTCAGCTGGCTCTGAGGCAGGTGGCACCGCAGGGAGAAACAGTCCATGGCGTGTCAGGCGGAAAGCAGCAAGCAGCCACCATCAGCAGCAACACCCAGGATGCCTCTCCCTTTCGCCCCATCCAGGCTACAAGACTTTTGGTGGTATCAACCAGAACTAGGCAAATTTCAGCCAGTGGGCTAACTTAGCACCACACACCTTTAATCCCAGTATCATACATCCTAGATTCAGCCAGCTCCATAAAGCCCCACCTGTGAGTGCATGAGGCTTTGTGGGGACACCTCGATACAAGCTATAACAAGGTTCTCTTCCAGACTTCTGAGCTTATTAGTTACAGGATGTGAGGTGAGGCACTGTATTTTCAATCGATCAAATCATCCAAAAATAACAATACAGACCTTAGAGAACGGTGATAAAGATCAAATTATATCATCATGTAAAATTTCAAAGAAAAACTCAGAACTAATAGACACTTAGTAAGTGTAATATTATTTAGCTCAGGGTGTGGTTTTTTTTAAAATCTAGTTCCAAAATCTGTTCCATAGTTTGCTAGTTTTTAAGATATGATACTACTTCACAGTCAATTTCCTACAGTCTCAACCAGAGAACACTATATAAAAATAAGACACTTCTAAAATTGGAAGCTCCAGATAATACAATTAAAAGATAAGACAACAGCTTTAATTAATGATTAACACAGTAAGTACAATAAACTTGCCTAAACTATGCATGCATTCCTTTGGTTAGAAATTTTGAAAGGGCCCTTCCCTCATTCTTACTAAAGTTAGCATACTGAGCCCCATCACTGCCCTTTACTCGCTGGGCAACCTAATTAAACAGAATTATTGACATGTTGTTCCATGTTGCCAACACAAATATTGACTGAGTGGTACATATTTTGCCATTTTAAAATGTTCTAGTTATTTTTGTTACTTCATTCTTCTATATTTGACAGATATTTACTTTTTAAGTACTGTGTCAGAGACATTCATACCAATAATTAGCCATGAACCCTACGTGAATATAAAGCATATTAGTAATCCCCATCGGTCTTCTTTATAGGGTTTTACAATTAAAATGCTTTTCTCAGGCATGCTACATACGCCTATGAAGCAGAGGTCATGACTTTCATTTTATAAACAGTTAATTTAACCTGCTAAGACTCAGCATAAATAACTAGTCAATACATCATATAAATTTTGCAACAGCACAATTAAGGAGTCATATACAATATAGATATACTTCCCTTTTATATTATTTTATAACCCAAAATAAATGCGTATGTTTCACGGTAAGCAGCTTCTGAAATGAGCACTACAATCTCAAGCTCCTTTCAAATCAAACTTTGAACGATCCCCTCTAGTACCCCTAGGGTATGGTTGGTAACTTGCTTGTAATGAACAGAATGCTGCAAAAAATAACAGGTGATACTTCGGAGATGAGACTGCTAAATATTGTGATTTGCATCCTATCTTCTCAGTCGCTCACTGTAAGGAAGCCTGTAGTGACGGTACATGAGAGAAAAACTGAGCACATTCGCCAGTCAGCAGCCAGAGAGAACGTTACATTTCCAGTTCAACACCTTTCCTTATAGTTTGTGATGGTTAAACTTCCTTGCGTCATCATTATATGCTTTGGAGCTGCCCAGAGGATTAGCAGGACATGGTGTGGTGTGTTCAGGTGAGTCAGAGAGACATGATCTAGGATACTACACCTGGCCCCTCAATCCTTCCTCTTTGACCCTGTCCCTTTCTCTGCTTCCTAGTTCTTATGATCTAAGGTTTGCTCTGCCTCCCACTATGAGGTTTCTGGCTTGCAGTCAGGTGATCATAAACTGAATCATCTTAAAACATGAACCAAATCTCTTGTCCTTAAATTGTATGTGTCAGGTATTGTGTCCAGCCACAGAAAAACAGATTAACACAAGAAACTGGGACCACAGAAGTGGCATCATTCTCATGACTGTAAACGACCACATTGTTTTGAAACCTCTGAAACTAGTTTGTAGGATAAGTTTGGAATCTTTTATACATGGAAGTTAGCCAAGCCATAGAATGCTGTAAAAAGAGGTGTATTGGTGAATCTGGTTGGAGCTCAAAAGACCAGAGTGCTTTCACATGAAAGCAAACAAAGGCCAGGTGCAGAAGGTTTCAGAGGGGAACAGAGACTGAACTAGCAATTGCACTAGAGGCTGTACTGGTTACACTCTGGGAGAAAATTCATCTGCATTGTGCCAATGTCCTGAGACTGTGCAATAGATTGAGATTAAGAGTGATAGAAAATGCATCTGGAAGAGGATATTGCAGACAGCTCAATATTCAGGTTGTAGCATGGGCATTGCTGACTATGTTAGCAAGATTATGGTGAAAATTGTGGGGAAAGAGTTGAGCAGAAGATTTTGAAAAACTAAATTATGGCTCAGAAAGAACCATATGTAAAACCACCTGCAAAGGTTGTTGAAGAGATTAGTACCATTAAAAAGAAACTATGAACTTGGTATAGGAACAAGAGAAAGAGGTCATCTGGGGAATCCTCAAAGCACCACCCATTGTAGGCTCTAAGGTGCAAAAGGACAACTATTTCATTTGGAAAAGACTCCCTGTGCTCCCTGATAGAGAGCAGCCTCCTGACGAGTTGGTTCCTTTGGATCCATTTCACTCTGTTCAGCCATACAAGCTGTTTTGGTTACTTTTCTCTCATTGCTGGGAAAAAATACCAAATTTAGGAAGGAAAGGTTTATTTAGCTCACAATTTGTGGAGGTTTCAGTCCATACTTGGCAGGTTACAAGGTAGAGTAGCACATGGCAGAAGGCTACAGCTCATGGTGGCAGAACACAGCAAAGCAACAAGCACAAAAGCCAGGAATAGCCGCAAGCAGCCTCTTCCTCTCCCTTACATATGCAAACTATCCACCCCAGGGCGAGTATAGCTCTCACACCCATAATCAAGCAAACTCTGAAAGCCTGCCCCATGACTGCATGAGGCTTTGGGGGGACACCCAGACACAAACCATAACACAAGCACTCAGAGGCCACTGCAGACATGATACAAGGGCACCTGAATACTGCTCTTGCTAGCAGAAAACCTTGTTGTCCACATGGTATTGGTTTGAGGGACAGATATTCAACCTGTAAAAGCTGTTGGGTCAGAAAAACTTGCACTCAGATTTCCAAGGGAGGCCTGTGAGGTCCGATAAGGAGCACCTGAGATGGTAGTGCATGAAGCTGTGGGAATGATGCCAAAGGAAGTCAGAGACACCAGGCCATAAAACATCTGCCAAGAATATCTACAAGTCTTAGATGGTACTAGCCCAAGAAAGAGATCATGTGAGCTGCAACCAGCAAGGCCATAGGAATAGAAGCAACCAACCCTTCTAGAACTCATGTCTCAGCACCATGTGCCCTAGATATTGGACATGGAGCTAGAGGATCTAATATTTTCCCTGCGGGCTCTGGGTCTTGCTTTGGTATTATATTTTCTACTCCTATGTACCTTCTTTTTGGATGTAGAATGCTTGTCACATGTCACTGTACATTGCTATTAAACAATATTTCCTACTTTTACAGAAGTTTACATCTGAGAGCCTGCCTTGAGTCTCAGAAGAGACTCTGACTTAGACTTTTGAAAAACGCTGGAACTGGTGAGGCTTTAGGAAAGAAATGTTTGCATTTTCAGTTGCATTTGAGATGCTGTATCACATTAGGTACAATTATGACTTTGTGTTTATTAGGGGGTTAGGTATATGTTTTGGTGTCAAGTTGACAAGGGGAGCGATGTGACAATTAAGTTAATTCTGTCAACTTTATTTATCTGAAAGCCATTCAGAAGAATGGTGAAGATCACATGTCTGGGTCAATCATGGAAGTATGACCTCAGTAAAATTATCCAGTCCCTGGTCAGTTCCTCTATGGAACCATCCCCCTCCTCTGCCTCCCAACTACTATGAGCTAAGCAGCTTTACTGACTCACATCCTCTCCTCTGGCAGCTAGCACACCAGTGACCGAATCCTTTGAAACCTGAGGCAAAGTAAACGTCTCTTCCTTCATACTATGCATATTATATATCATGTCCAGCGAGGGAAAAGTTGACTAATACACAGTTGTTGCATGTTGGACAATTATGATATTAAATTCTGGACAAGAATATGATAAAATAAAAAGTTCTAGTTCCCCTTTCTATCACAGAAAAACTGATTCAGCAACAATAGATGATCAACTCCTTTCATTAGAAATCACAAAACAAGAGACTCCTTAAACTCAGGTAAGTGCAAAATCAGGCACTCTAACACCAGGAGAAAAATTTGTGCCAGGCCCCTCCCCTTCACCGCATGGTGCCACTGGGAAAATGGCCCAAGAGCCAGCTACTTCTTGAGAAGGAAAAGAAACTGCATTTGCCCAACATTCTGGCTTCTGAGATGGGGCCGCACGTGGGACTCGTTTTTGTCTTGCCTGTCTTGAAGTGCTCATGATACACAGCATAATGTAGATGCCTGGGTACAACAGAGAGCATAAAATAGCTGGGTGGCTTGCTGCTTCTTTAGGGGATCAGCAGTGCTGCAAACAGAGACAAGTACAACGCAGTAGCCTCTCCTCAGGAAAAGGAGAAGAGCCGTGCATGTTTGCAATGTTTCAGCCTTTCAGGAGGCTGCCTAAGGGACTGGATGCTACATCAGCAGCGTCGAAGTGCTGACAGGATGAACCATATTCTAGATGTGTGGGAAGCCCTGTGGACAGAAAAGACGGACAACTTACAACAGGTATGAACAGACAAAAAGGGCAAGAGATTTTGAATTCCTGAAAATGAAGCTGACGGAAATCTGACTCACTAATTGGAAGTGGACATACCTAAGTACAGAGAAGATGCTTTCATGGAGAAGATCTTGAAGGACCCCAGAATCTCAGGGTCTACTGATTTACGAAGCCAGTCTTTGCAGACTGGGAGAGTTAGCGGCACTGTGCACAGGTATGGACACCAACACAAAGTAATGAAGGCACCCGGAGAAACCGGAAAACAACGGGATGAAACAAACCTACAGAAGCTGACCTCAAAGAAAATAAAGGGGGCGGTCCTTGATGTAAAAGGAGTCACCCCGTGTAAGTCAGGAAATATAAAAGTTGAAACTTCATGTGACAGACGTCACCTACAGACTTCACCCTAGCAAAACAGCACACTACAGAGAGTGGGTATCCGAACCTTTGACTTGCCCGGGCTACAATGAGTGAAGAAGAAATGCACTGACCCACATATACAATAGATGATAAAGTTTATCTACATAAGTAACACAAGTTTTTGTACTTGTATTTTTACTATAACATTTCTAGTATTAGCAATGTTCCATATGTAATTATAGCAGTATCATCAGAAAACTATTTGATGCATGTTTATATTCTCTACGCCACAGCTGGTAAAACAATATTTTACTTTATTAAATTGTTTTATAAAATAACACAAGCCCAAATTTAATAATTAAATAAAATGATGTCTTCTTAATAATAATAAGAGCTTATTTTCACAGCATGGTACTGTGTAGGTGGGCTGAAAGTTACTTTTAGCAGTAAGCTCTGTATTCTACTCACCCAGCCTCACATAAGCACATGTAACATCTAACGTGCACTTTTATGTCCACTGACTGTGAGGAGGCAGGAGGTCATGGGAGGCAGAGTCAGCACTGTGCCACAACCACCCTGCACGTGACCCATCACCTCTTCCGTCTGTGCTTAAGCACCACACAATTGGGTCATGAGGAATGCTGCTGAAAATCACATTAACACATCCTGCTGTCGAACGTCGGTTATTTATGCTCATCGTCACATGGGTAAATGGAAGCTGTACCTTTCATACTGCCCAGGATCACTAGAGAGTACTGCACAACAGACTACTAGTCTGACAAAAATAAATCAAGCTTTGGAATTTATGGTACACTTTTTATTACATGTGTATCACTTTTGCACCATGTAAAGTGGAAAGATCAAAAGTCAAACCTATATAAATCAGGTGTCATCTGCATAATAATGACCTGGCAAGGACCGCAAATCAACTATCATAGGGACTAAAGACACTCACTGAATGGTACATGAAACAGATGAAAATATCAGAAGAGAACCAAGCATGGTGGTGCACTACTGTAATCCCAGCGCTTGGGTGGCTGAGGCAGGAGCATCTCTGTGAGTTTGAGGCCAGCCAGGACTACACAGAGAGACCCTATCTCATATATATATATTAATAGAGAGATACAAATAGACAGAAACGGAGACAGAAAGTATCTATAAGAACCAAGCACATTTTAAAGAAGGATAGTAGGGGGCTGGGGATTTAGCTCAGTGGCACAGCGCCTGCCTGACAAGTGCAAGGTTGTGAGTTCGATTCCCGGTACCGGAAAAAAACCAAAAACAATAAAAATTAAAAAAATAAAGAAGGATAATAAAATAACTGAATTGAAAAATCTTCAAAGGGGTTCAAAAGCAGACTTGAAGAAGTAGATGAAAGAAATATAAACTCACTTTGAAGATACCACCACGTATTACAGCAGCCATTGATATTTTCCTACTAATCTATCCATAACTGTGTAAAGTTTGTAATGTTCCTATCCTATTTCATAAATGGATGTCTGTTTATTATTATGTGTTTCCTACAACAACCATTGAGAATAGTTAATGATTTTTCAATAGGTCACTCATGTATAGCTCTATTTATTTTCTTTAGAAGCCACTTTGAAGATACCAAAGTATAGTACAACAACTCTTGATAATCTCCTACCTCTTTTGTCTGTAACTCACTATTATTTGTCTATTTGTTTTCGTGAGAAACTATTTTATAGATAATAATATGTAAAACGATAACCATTGATAATTTCCTACCATTTTGTCTGTAATTTGCTAAGTCCCCCCTATTATTATGTTATCCTTCTTTTATTCTTTAAAATAAAAAAATATATATAAACTCAAAGACAGAACCATGTGGAATCACCCAAAGTTATTTGTCAGAGAAGCATAAGGGAGAAAGAATAGAGAAGTATAAATTCTGAGAAATTATCAAATAGACCAATATACATATTATGGAAATGCTAAAAACAGTAAAGGAAGAAAAAGGGTCAGAAAGCAAATTTAAAGAAATAATAGGAGGAAATTCTCCAAATCTAGGAAAGGAAATGCACACCAGATTTAAGAAGCCAAACAGACCCCAATTAGAGTGAACCAAAAGAACACACCATGGAAAATAAAATCAAATGTTTAAAATGAAAGACAATTTTTAAAGCAATTTCAGATAAATGGTTCATTACGTATAGCGGAAGCTCCAAAGGATATCAGCACAAACCATGCAAACCAAAGGAAGGGAGATGATGCATTTAAACTGCTGAAATAAACCAAAAAATACCAACCAAATGTACTCTATTTTCCAGAAAAAAATATTCTTCAAAAGTGAAGGAGATATAAAAACTTCTCCAGATATATAAGAATTGAGGAAATTCATCACCCTAGATGTGTCTTACAAGAAATAGTAAAAGTAATCATTATAGATGAAATGAAAGCACAGAAAAGTATATGAACACAGAAAGCTTGCTACCATTGGTAAATATTTAGACAAAAGCAAAATCTTATAGAACTGTAATGGTATATGAACAATTTTTAATATGGTGCTAAGCTTAAAGGACAAAAGTATAAAAATAAATATAACTAAAACATGTTTAACTTAATACAACATAAAAGGGTGTAATCAATAACACTGGGGGTAAGTGTAAAAGTGGTTGGTGGTGCCTAAGTTTAAGGATGACATTTATTGGAAAATAGGTGACTATCACCATAAAAACGTTCATGAAGATCAACCGATACCCACAAGAAAACTACTACAGAAGACACACAAACGAAAAACTGAGGCAGAAATCAAAGCATATGACAAGAACAACAAAGATCAAAGAAACAGTGAAAGAAAATTAGAGACAAAAATGAGAGCAAGAGTGAAAGAGAAAGAGGACAGAGAACAGTAAAATGACAAGGGTGTTTCCATTTCAGTAGATACACTTTATTTTTCTGTAGTTTTGAAATTTTTTATTAAATGTCAATATTTTCATTTTGAAATTTAATATATAGCCTGGAAAATACTGGTGTGAGATTATTTTTTGAATTTTTAAAATTTTTGTTAGTACAAGTACATGAGATTCCTCAAAAAACCAAAACTAGAAATTCCATTCAGTCCAGCCATTCCCTTTCTAAATAATCTTCCCCAGAAAAGTTAAAGATGTCACATTACAGTGACACCTGCATATTCGTGTTTATAGCAGGACGATTCACAACACCTAAATGCTGGAAACAGCCTCTATGTCCATCAACAAATGAATGGATAAAGCAATTGTGGTATTTACACACAACAGCGCACTATGTCATAAAGAAAGATAAATCTGAGTCATTTGCAGGAAAATGTATGCACCTTGAGACGACGTTAAGTGAAATAAATCAGACACACGAGCTTACATGTGATATGTTTCTCTTGTCTGAGAAACCCAACTTATAAATAAAGCCATTTTAGATTTAAATTGGTGAGACAACCCAAACAAAAGATACAAATCGGCTGAAAGGACAAAAAATATAGAGCCAACGATATGCCTTCTACAAGAGAATCTCTGGATTTAAGGACACAGAGAAAGATGGAAAGTAAAAGGGAAATGAGACTTCGTGCAAATGTTAACTAAAGGGAGCACGGGTGGCTGTACTTACGTCAGACAAAGCAGACCTGAATAAACAGACTCACAGAAGACAAAGGACGACACCATATAATGACAAAATGGTCAATTCACCGGGAGAGAAAGCAACAATAATTGTAAGTACACAAGGACAACAGTTAAACTGGATTGTGAACTTGACTGCTTTCCTCATCCCAGGGAACCGGCACATTTTCTTTCTGGCTCTGTCTGGGTGGAGGGCGGAGGCCTGGCCACTCCGTCTACACCTGGTCCCTCGCCGCTCCTCTCTGGTGGGCAAGGAACACAATTCCGCTTCCCAGCTGCCATGCGCTGAACGGCTTTGCTCCGCCCACCCTCCGTCACCTAGTTTCTGCCTTGCAGCTAGCCATTCTCGGACCGAGTCCCCTGAAAATGTGAGGTGGGAAAAACTTTGTGTAAATTACACATGTCAGGTGTTTGGCAACAGAAAGGCTGACCACAGTCATCAAAGCACCTAAGTATATAAAGTGAATACTGAGAGAACTAAGAAAAAGCAACAAATAATGATATTAGGGTCTTTCAATGCCCATGTTTAACCACAGAACAATGTGGCAGGAGATCAATAGGAGAAGATTTGAAAAACAGCACTTAATACTTAACCTAGTAGACATAAGTGGACTATCCCCCAAACAGCAGCACACTACAAGTCTTCTTAGCTGTACAGGGACTGCTCTTCAGGACTGACGACATAAAGGCTACAAAACAATCTTTTAAAAATGCAAGAAGACAAATTATGTCAAATATCTTTTCTTAACTACAGTGGGATGGCAACTGGAAAATAATAGCAGAATGTAGAAAAATTCAAAAATATGTGTACATTACACAACATACTCCTAAGCAACCACTCGATACAAAGAAATTATAATTTAGAAAATACCAGGAGAAAAATGAAAACAGTACAAAATATCACAATCTATGGACAGAGGCAAAACTAGAACTAAGATTATAGGGACAAATCCCTGCAGTAAAAAAAAATAAGTATTTCAAATAAATTATCATTTTACAATTCATAAAATTGGAAAAAGAGGAACAAATTAAGCACAAAATTAGAAGAGGTAATGAAAATAAGAACAGAAGTAACTGTAAGAGAGAATTAAAAACGATACAAACAATCACATTAAATCTTTTATTTCTTAAAAAGATAACATTTGAAAACCTCCTAGCTGGACTATGAAAAACAGGACATAAGATGTACAATAAAAAGTGAAATGAGACATTAGAACTGGTACAGACATGGAAATGATCATAAGTGAAAACATCAAACTAGATAACGTGGAATAAACACAGAAATTCACAGTCGTGCAACCTACCAGGACTGCGGAGCAAATGTTGGAGAGAAGTGGGAGAAAACGGAACCCTTGCGCACTGCTGGCAAAAATGTAAACAGGATCATTGCTGTGGAAACCAATATGGACTTTTCACAAATAACTAAAAATACTGCATGATCTCCTAATTCGATTAGCACTCCCATGTTCACTGAACATTATTCAAAGGTCTCAAGGAGTACCATGTCCATCTACTGCTGAATGAATAAAAACTATGGGGTATACGTACAATGGTATTATTCAGTCTTTAAAACTCCCAATATGTACAAAAGGTAAATGAACATTTAAACTGTGCTAAGCAAAAGAAGCTAGTCAGGAGAACAAAGGCTATATGACCTTACTTCCACGAGCTATCTGAAAGGGCCAAACTCACAGAAATAGAAGGTAAAATTGCGTCTGCACGAGGCTGAGGCTAAGGGGCCAGGAGGAATTGCTGTGCATTGGTTTAAAGTTTCAGCCATGTGAGATGAAAAAGTTCTAGCGATCGGCTGTGTGAGTCTGTAGTTAATATTATTCTACTTCACTTTTAAGTCTGTCAATAAAGTTTTATATTGTATGCTTTTTACTATAAAGAAACTGAAGTCAAAAATAATCTATATACGCATATTAAAACATGAGTTGTTCGATCGATAATTTCTCAATTATTTAAAAGGTTGTTTAGAGGGAGATGGTTTGCTTATACACATCATCCGCGGAGTAACAGAAGTTCAACTTAACATTAAGCAGTAAGTTTAAACTGCTTGCAAATATTATTGTCAACATGGAATCTTGAAAAAGGAACTTAACGAAAGTGCATTAGAAATGTCCCTCTCAGCTTGAGCAACTGGCTGCAGGCTTGCAAATCAGCTGAGTAACAGGTAGGTGCCAAAGTAGCTCTGGAAGAAAGGAAAAATCATAGCTGTACTCTCAGAGCAGGTATACTCCACTCGCATAGTCTCTGCAGTGGCCACTCTCTCTGTCTCTCCCTCTGTTCTCTCCCCGTCTCTGCTCTCATCACCAGCTGAATACTCAAAGCCTGGTGACAGCAAAGACTAGCTGACCATATCTCAACTGCTCCTTCACATAGTATGCTGACTGGCGTGCAGTAGTCAACAAGAATGACCCTCACACCAGCACACTGACAGAAAGGGAAATTCAAAAACTGGGCAAGAATGAAGTCCCTACATACTACATGGAAAATTGTTTTTCTACTTGCATACAAGTTACTTAGCTTTTTTTTAAATCAGAAGATAACATGTTTGATATATATATATCTGCATCGTGTCGTGTGTTGAGAACAAAAAGAACAAAAATAGATACATAATGTCCATAATTTAAAAGCCAAACTTTAAATAATGAAAGTACAGCCTAACAAGAATCAGTAATTATCTTCCAAACATATTCAAATTATCATAAGCACATTTAATATTATTAGGTTTATATATTTGATTTCACAATATTAATCATATGCATTTATACAGACAATCCATAACTTTTTACACATATTGTTGTTTACCTTCTTGTATATTAAACAACTTAATTCTTTTTATTGAAACCACCAAAAATTAAAACCATCTGAAAACTAATGTACAGTAGATTCTAGAGAAATAATGCATTTTATAAAGCTGATTATCATTATAATGCTTGAGTGATTTATTAGCCAGTCTCCAACACAAATTGCCAAATACTCCACGCAGAGATAACAAAGTCATGTTTTAAAAGTTCTTCAACCTGATGTCATTTCTGAAGAGTAGCCAATTTTATACCAAGGATTTTCAATCACACGTACGTTATGTATTAATGGAAACAACATTCTGGCGGTCAAAAGCAGCGCCTAGTCATGACAGTGCTGGTACTGCGGCTACCGTTGGTGACGCGAGAGAAAATCTTTGTGTATCCCAGGGCAGGGCCTCTTTTAAATTTCTTGCTGTCATTTTAGTAACTCACTTCTCTATGCTGTTACATGGCCTGCTAACCCTTCCTATTGGACACGAGCCATTTCACTAAGAAAAAGCAGCCAACACATGTAGCATTCACCACCTGCCAAAGAACCTCTCACACGCGGCCTCGTCTCAGCTCACCTTCACATGCAGATGGATGAGGAAAGCGACTGAGAGGTTCGGTAACTTTTCTAGCTGCAGTGAATAAATGACAGAATTGGGAGCAAACCTTCAGCCCATCCAATTACAATAATTCCACTATAGCCATGCTAGGGTGCCACACTCCTAAAATCACAAACGTTTTATTTCTACCATGTTCTCTGCTTCATAGCAACGTTTTACATGAGACATTTTCATTCTTTTTCAATTTGGACTGAGCCCTACATTTCAATTCCTAAGACGAAAATAATGAAAGACAGAAAAACAATTAACCATAGAAACCATAAGCGCATGGATACTCTACTGGTTCATTCCTCTGGCTAGAACCTTTTGTGTTTCACAGCAAATTGTGATACTGAGGAAGAGCGGGACAATCTACTGTATAAGTGTGGGTGACTGTTACAAGATTTTCCCCTACCAAAATTGAGAAATGAACTACCAGTGTGCCAGCTACAATAAATAAAGCTACCTAGATAGTTGCTTCTCAAATGTTTAAAGCTTCGCTCTACTGTGTCTGAATGGGAAAAATTGTTTTTGGCATAAAATCATTCATTCTTAAGTTTACCTCACCTACTAAAATGAGAAATTCTGCTTTGTAGTTTTACTCGTTCTCACAGAACAGGGTCCTTGAGTTTATTCACGTTCATCCTTAAATATCTTTACATAACTGGACTCACTCTAACGCCTCCAGTTCATTAAGTCAAACTAAGCTTCACTAATGCAGACACCCTGGAAATGAAAATACCATACTGATAATGTAGGCCACTGTATTTTTTAACCTTTTTGAACCATGTGTTTGTTTAATCATATGTTTAATTACATGCCAGAAGTCTAAGAAGGGCAGGACAGAAAGAGAATAATTTTAGATTCATGCAACTATATTTTTGTAAAACAAATTATAAAGTGTCTTCTGTCAGAAATTCTCTTTCAACATCGTTTTACAGGGGGTTCTCTTTAATATTTTTCAACTTTGACTTCCAGTATAGATGGGAATATTTGAATCAGAGGATAAGTACTTTTACTAAAAGTGATACCAGACAGTTAAACTGAAAAATATGCTACACGATGTAGAATCGTCCTTCAGGATCTGTGGGAGGGTTGGTTGGAGCCCCTCACCCACTCAAGATACAAAAATTCATCAAGTTTTTCAAGTCTTACATAAAAAGGCACAGTAGTTGCATATAATCTTTCCACATGCTCCCGTATGCATTAAATCATCTCCACAGCACTTATAATATCCAATACAATGTAAATATTATGACAATAGTTCTTATACTATATTACTTGGAGAATTACGACAAGAAAATATCTGTATGTGTTCACTGCAGATACAGTTCTGATTTTCAACTACGTTTGATCCATGACGGTGGGTTCAATGTGCAGGTGCAGAACTCAAGGTCACAGAGAACTGACTATAATCTACATTAAACCTGTCATCAGCACCTTCTACCTGCACAGTTTCAAGAAATGTCCATTTGCCTTTTGAGAAAATGTCCTCATTCTATTGCTTCCCCTAAATGAGAGTGGCAAATTTGGGGTGATTCGCTGCTCAACAACCCAAGCATGGTGGCAGCTGTGAAGTACCACTTCTGTAACTCCCTGTAAGCCTCACCCTACTCAGCTGTGGCCCTGGCTGTGATCTTCTGAGGAACGCTGCTACCTTCCACAGATCACCCGTCAGGAAGCCTCTGAAGACCCAGTAGACAGGGTCCCTTCTAACCAAGTCCACTGAAGACTAGTACTGCAGAAATCACTGCCACTGTGGTTAATATCTACTTTGGTCATTATAATTTTCCATTTATTTCTCTTAATTGTTTTCTCTCAGCGGTTTCTAGCAGTCTTTCTGATCATTTAGTCTTCCTGATAGTACATCCTTGTGTTAATAGGCTCTTTATCTGGAAAAAATTGTTATGAACTAAAATATTTACTTTTGCATGTGAATGCACTATGAAATATTTGGATAAAAATAATATTCATTTTTCTGTAGGTTAAAGATCACACTGCATATTTTCAATACTATTTCTAATTATAATTAGTGTAATAACTTACATATATTTTAAAACTTTCATTTTTAAGAAGGTTAAATACCTCACAGGTTGCAATTACATGTTACTCATACTATTAATTAATCATGTATGATTAGTTAATTAGCAGTTAATGGACAGAACCAGTATTTAATCCCCAAGTGTATTCTTGAGTGTAGCCTGTTCTAATGAACTCAGATTTTATACTAACTCAAAGAAACTTACAAAGGTGAGGGAAAAACTGGAGCGAAATTACTATCAATTACCAGCTTGTAAATTCAAGCTTAAGTTCCTGTGATTTGAAAGCTGTGTCTTCATATGTGTATAGAAAACCAAATAAAAATTCCTATCTCAAAATATGATTACTGAAAATTTTAAATCCAAGAAATATCAATGCATGTTCCCTACATTTCAAGGTTGTATTTTAGAGCTCATAACTAGGCATAAAAATTACAATGTCTAATCCACAGCTCTATGTTTATCCCAAAGAGTGTGCAATGTAGTACCACGTACCGGTGTAAAACACTGAATGAAAAAGTCAAAGGACTTTACACTCCACAACTTCTAAATCTAGATTCTACTATTTTGACCATATATTAGTTCAAATATAATCTGCCAACATAATGTTAAAACATAAGAAATTATTTTTTAAGTGTACCATACAAAAACAAGGAAAAATATTTTCTTAAAAGTCAAATATTCTTGTTTAATCTTGAAAATGAGGAAATATAAACTGTCATTGCACTGGTTTATATTGAAATCAGCCTTTTATCCACATTTAAGTTTTTTTATTTATGCAGAATATCACAAAATAATTGAAGTCCACCAAAAGAAAATAAGATGGATCAATATTCATGTAATTCCTAGGTCTTTATGAAAACCAAATAAATGTCAAAGAGGTAAAAAGTACAGAATGTCCACCTCACACTTGACTTTTTCTGCATGGGCGCCAGACAGCAATTCCCTTTTACTAAAAGGGACATACATAAATTTTCATGCAACTGCTGCTGAGTTACCAAAGCCCATGAAAAGCAAGTTGCTGTGACGTGATAGCCTGAGAATTCTGCAGTGCACTTCAATTAAAATTGTTTGGTAAGTCCTATTTCAGTGACCACTTACAAATCACCTTTATGGGTCTGCTCTTACGTTTTCACACTGGCTCCAAGCATGGAGTAGAATTTCTAAGAGTGAGGCTATGTTTCTAATAAAAGGAGATGCTACTGGACATCATGAAATGATTTTAGGTTAGTGTCATCCAATGAAGGACTTCTTTAAAATTTTGTTCAATACCCAACTTATTAGACAATAGAAGCAAACTTATTACATAATATTTTATCAAGAAAACAAATGTACTTGGATTTTCTGCTTTTGAATCCATATATTAATCACAGCTTTACCTGCCCCTGAGTCTTCGAGGGGAAAGCTGGCGAAACAATATCACTAACAGAAAAGGTATTTAAAGGAAAGAAGAAAGGAGAAAATTTGAAATCCGGAAGAAAACAAGAATTGTCAATATCACTGTCTCCTCTAACACAAAAATCCGCGTGTTCGGAGTTAGCACCCCTGACTCGAGAACCTCCCTGACTGGGCCACGCACCCTGTTCAACCTCTGATTTCTCAGACACTGATTCCCTCCAAACTCATTCCTGAAGTCCCAAAAGAGCAGCAGTAATAATATCATCTGTTTGAAAAAGATTAGATGAGAAAGCGTTTATCAGAGCAACTTATATGAAGTGCTTTCCTTTTATTCTTGTTATTATTACTTTATGAAAAAATAGTGAATAGTTTGCCAATTTTATATTCTCACAAACAGAAAAAAGAATATGCCTAAGCCCTTCGTATTACTGTTTTGACATTATTCTTTCCTTTGCACAAATTATTGTGTCCTTATTCCTTGTTACTAAGAATATGAAGATATTTTCCTTTCATAAATTTAAAATTCCCAGAACATTTCACAGTGGGAAATAAATTTTAAAAAGTTGATGTGGTCATCATTTGCTCAGATGAAGGATCATTCTCTACCTTTACACACATTTTCTCTTTTACTATCTTTGCCTGCATGACATTGATGTTAACATTCCTGTACTCTGCAACACACTGATTACAAGTCTTTTCTGTCATGAATCTCAGGAACTAGAATTTAGCAGAAATAAATATGTGACCCAGATATTCCTCATTATCATCTTCTAGAAGATTACGAAGATTTTTCTTCACAGTAGGCTAAAACTGAATGAAAAAATAATGAAAATTAAAATCATGAAAATTAAAATGAATCCTCTCTAAATAATATACAAATAATATATTATTACAATAATATAATAAATAGAATAACACAAATAACTAGTACACAACCAGCTTTTACAAAATTATGAACTATTAAAGCTCTGGAACAATGCAGTGCATAAGTTACCATCCAATAACTGTGGCTGTGTTCTTTCTCGAGAAGAAACAAAAGCAATTTATTCCAGAGTAAACATATTATACTGCCATCTCAAGGAAGCTGAGAGCATAGAAAAATTGTGTCTGTAAGCTTAAAAACAACCATAAAATTCTGCCCTTCAGTGAGGAGCCATGACAGGATGAAACAAACACACACGCACACACACACACACAGAGACACACAGGCACACACATACATAAATAAAAATAAAAACCCAGTGGTTATAAAGTCAGATAGACTCTGCAGCTTCCCTACCAGGACCAGCCTGGAAAAGTGACAGCAATGAAAATTAAACAAAGGGTTCTAAAACAGCTCTCAGAAGCAAAGCCTTGCCCTCTTCTCACCTAATGCTAATACAGGCCGCTTGCGTTAAATCTACACTGCTGAAAAATGTTACAAGAGGAAGCAACTACAACAAACATTAGTATATTCCATACAACTATAGTTAATTTGTTAATTATAAAACTGCAACACAGCCCCAAGGATGTAACTTAAAGCGCAGAGAAAACCCGCAACCAGAAAAACAAGCCCCGCTGGACTCCTCACACTACACTGAGCTTGTGAAAACGTATCTGGCTTTTATGTGCATCACCAAGAACTGATGGGATACACAGTGGGGTAAGTTCAGCAATAGTGAGATTTTAGTTCCCTCTAAATTCGTATTACACCAGTCAATCAACTGCTGGCTTCAGGCAAGAAGATAAAACTAATGGCTTTCATCTAAAGCTGAGTTTCCTACCTATTCCTGGATTTGAAACGGTGGGTAAATGTAGTCTGGGGTGTGATTATATCTCATTTAAGCCTATAGATGGAGTATTAATAAATAAAGCTGAAATGCTTGTACAGTTTGCATGCCATTAAATTTGTTCTGGTAACTTCCAGACTCCACTACATGCAAATGTTATTTGTGTCTTTGGAAAGTAACACTTCATTACTAATGGAACATGTCACAAAATGCTAGCCTTCTTACGTACCTCTTTGCATATCAATTTCACATAATTCTTCCACTAAAGGGAAATAGGAAATTCACTTGGCCGTATTTTTCTTGTTCATTATAAATTACCAGGGGGAAAAAAACTAAGCATGTTCACCCTTTCAGAAGCTAAGGCATCACCACAGTTATTTTAGATGTAAATATTGATCTCAATATCCAAATCAATTTTGCCTCCTAGAATATGTGATTTACTCTGGAACAAAACAATGACAAATAAAAATAAAAAGCAAATTATAAATGCAAAGTAACACATTTAGGAACATTTCTCCAAACTTATTAAGACCTCATAAGATTATAAAAACCTAGGGATTCACTTAGAATGTATCTTTACCACTCCAACTTGCATATGTTAAAGAAAAATACACTCAATAAATAGTTTAAAAGTCCACAGAATATCACCAAGCACATGAGGTTTACTATATTGAGCTAAATAAAAAAGAACAACTGCAAAAAATGCTCAGAATTTGAGGACAGTAATGGAGATAGACTCATAAATACAGCAAAATGTGAAATGTTCAATTATAGAAATATTATACTATTATTTTCAAATATAAATTACATATATTTAATCCATAATAAAATGTCTGCCAAAGTAATAAAAATATATACAATGTCTGCCAAAAAGTGTAAATGTATACCTCCTTCCAGGAAAAAATAAATGTAAATATTCTGACACTAAATGTACTGAGATATCATGAGATTAACACAAGTTACCTTTGGCCTCTACAATTACAAGAAGTGCTCGAAGTAGTGGCCAGGAGCTTCCAGGAGTGTATGAGTACAGCGAACGGCTGCTTGGCTAACGTCGGTCACTGACAGCGCTGCACACGCACTTTCTAAAGCCTGGCAGCGTAGTGAGCTTCCTGTGATATATGACACCCTCTACGTTCCCTCATAAGAGGGTGACACCATCTCATGAAAATAGCATCATACTTTTCTTTTCCTGAAGTGTGATGCATATTTATGAATATAGGTTTATTTTTTCCTGTAAGTCTATCCTGGCTTTTCACTTTTCAGCTTCTACTGTAAATACACAGAAGCCTAACAAAGAATGAAAAGAATGTCTAATGGTGAGCAGTATCATTCAGAAATCATGTTAGTATAGTAACAGAATGCAACAAATCCAATTCTAAGGTTGTTTTAGTGCAAATATATTTGGGAAGGAGTAAACTAAAAATTCCTTGTGGTATATGAAACTCATTACCATTCCCATTATGCCTTGAAGCAGGACACTGTGAAGAAAATAATAATCAATGCTGTGAAACAAAAGATCTATGCAGAAAATTAAAATTAATTATTCATTTAAGTCTAACAATAACGTGAAACTGCACCATTTTCACTCCTGAAATCAAGGATAGTAGACTCTCTTGATGCTATAAAGGCAGTAACACTCAGCATTGTGAAACATAATAACTTCACTCATTTCTCAGACTTAAATCCACCTGTAAGCTCAACTTCAGGGTGTGGGGTGGCACTTGAATTTATTTTGTTTTGCTTTCATGTTATAAAAATGAAAGTTTTCTACAAGGGAATTTTGTACGCTCATGCACTATTATACACTTGCTGCTCATAATAGTACTTTATGTTTTCTAAGCTGACAAAGATATAGAACGTGTAGAAAAAAATGGACTAGCCCACATCTATATATCGTTCTTTATACTATCCAGATGCAATTTTCTAAATTCATTTGTAAAGAATATTTCCCCTCCCAAAACATCCTTATAGGGTGAGAGCCTTTCCTCATTCCATAACATTAGCGATGCATTCTCTTAATAACTGCCAGTGCATTTTAAACCTGTAAGGTGTCCGTCAGCCATCATCCCATCTGCTGCCACTCAGACTTTACTTTAGGGGTGTGTGTGTGCGTGTGTGTGTGTGTGTGTGTGTGTGTGTGTCTGCTGGACAGCAAGGGCAAGAGTAAGAGAAGCAGGCAGAAAGAGAGAGCATAGGCCAGGTAAGGGTGGAGAACCTTTCCGAGCTTCCGCGGCACAGCCTGCTGCAGCATGATGCGGTCAGCTCCCCACCAGCAGACTAGAGGCCCACCATCTGAATTCTAAGCTTCCATTTTATTTTTCTGTTTCTTTCGAACCCTCTAGTCAGGTATAAACCTCAGTAAGGATTATGAATGAGAAGTCTTTTCATTCATAAATCAAGGTATTTTCCAGTTATCAGATATGTCTCAGAACTCACATCACAGGAGGTTGTTCTATTCTACATTAAAAGTCCTCTCCTCTCCTATTTCTTTCCCAATACTGATTACTGAACTCAGCGCCTTCACACTCCCCAACACTCTTTTTTTGTTTTATTTTGAGACAGAGCCTTAGAAAGTCGCTAAGCTGCCCAGGTTGGACTCCAGCTTGCAAGCGTCCTGCCTCAGTGTCCCAGAGAGCCAGAATGACAGACACGCACCACCACGCCCAGCTATAAAACTATGCGTACGTGACCCAAAGCGGAGGTGCAATCTGTCTCAAGTCTCACGACTACTGATTCACACTGAGGATGGAGTTATTTGAGCCACACGTGCATGTGCACACACACATGGGATGAGTAAGCATTAGGATGAAAAGTTTAGCGTTAGTATTTTTCAGCAAATTCTCTTTCCACTTTCTCCCCAGACTCATTTGAAGTTCTGCCCTGAGACATACTTACCGAGACGCCTTTCCAAAGCAGCTATTTCCACTCCTCCTCATCCTGTCTCCTCACGAAATTCCAGCTTGGCAAGTTAGACGGCAAGTTAGCAGGACATGCTAATCAATGGTGATCAAGAGAAGCTGCTGATTTGGAAGCAAATATAAAAACTTTCTAAAGCATTGTCACACTCCTGAAAGTGTACACACGTGAAACTTCACATGCTGCTGTGATGAAACCATGCACTTACGAGTACTTCGTGACCCACAAACCGTCTCCCGTGTGACCTTATGATTCTCACAATCACCGAACATGCAGGGATTAGATCCTCCATTTAGGATGAAAAAGCTCACTTTAAATAGCCAAAGATTTGTATAAAATTCCCCAAGAAAGTAAATAACAAAAGCTTGTCTGGAACCTCAATGAATGCTTTCCAAACTACAGTTCTCAGAATAACTGAAAGGCATTATTCAAACAGATTGTGAGGTCCTCCTTTCTGGACTTTCGGCTTCCACCGGCTCTGACAGAGCCAGGGGATATGCATCTCAAACGCAATTCCAGACCACGCCGCTATTGCTCATCCAGAAATCAGACTACAAGAACCATTGACCTAAATATAACACCAGACCCAAGACGTCGCCGCTTCCACCAACCTGCTGTGGGAATTTACTTAACATTTCTTGTTTGTGTGGTGTTCTGTTCAATGAAGTGTAGGGAAACAGTAATCAAATTGAACTAAAATATTTGAAATGGACTAGAATTAATAAGTAACCAATTACATACTACCTCACTTTCTCATAGTATTATTCCACGGTATAACTTTAGAGAATTGCTTTACTCTGCTAAAGTTTCATCATACTAGGCAAGCCATTGCAATAATAACAAATATTTGATAATAAATTAGAAAAAATGTTACCATTACAGCAGCAATTACTATAAAATTATATAAAGAGTTGATTTTTTTCAACACCAGGTTCATGTAATGTAAAGAAATTTTTTAAAAAACCAGAGGTAATTTGACGAATGGACAAGTCTTGTTTGTGTTGCTCGTTTACAGAACACTGGAGGGAAAATATGCTTATGAAGCATATTTTCGGTTTACTCGGTTTTCGGTAGGTGAAGCACCTGTGTCTCCACCCCTAGTATTCTTGTGCGTGTCTCAGAAAGCTAAGGCAGAGAAATAAATGTGTCTGAATTCTTTAAATGGTTATTTTACATGTGAGGCTACACCAGGAACACCCGGGGGCTTGAGAGATTGCTGGGCAGCCAGCAATCTGACTCAGTTTCTGACTCAGTAGAATTTGCATTTCTAATGATCTCCCAAATGATGCTAATACTGCTGGTCTAGGAAAAATATCTTGAACTTGCTGCCTTATGTTGAAAGATATTAATTATAGAAACAGACAATATGGAAGGAAAAAGAATTATGTCCCCTCCCCTTGTACCTGAGTAAGCTTTTATGAAGGTGTTAACCAAGAGAATACAGGCTAAACCTGTTTCTCCTTCCCTCAGCACACTACTGGGCACAAACAACCACGCCGTGAGGAAACTGAAGCAGCCCACACGGGGTCCACAAGGACCTGACTGACACCTCCAGCTGAGCTTCCGGCCCACAGCCAGCGCCAATCTGCCTGTGATGACCACATCCACCCTAAGCCACCCCAGCGGAGGCCAGGGATTTCTGCCATGACCTGCTCAAACTAAAGATCCATGAGCAACGCCAATAACTGCTCTTTTAAGTAGGAAATTTCACAGCAGCAAATAACTGATGCAAATTATTAGTCAATGCTCCACTCTGCAACCAAGAAGAAATGAAGACAAAACAATGTGAGTATGAGTTGGTGTTTGTTTTAAAATAGGCATTCCTCACATGTAAGAAGTTTTTGTAATTCAAAATGATATATTATCAACTGATTCAGAAATGCTATTTCAAACATACTAATTATATAGATAAAAAATAAACTACAGTTGGGTAGATGGTTAGGCATAAAAATATGACAAAACATAATTGAGAAAGTTACATGGCAAGTATCGATGCAAAATTTCTTTGAAAATATGAAAATTGGATGTGCTGTGTCAATTTGTTACATACGTTACATACTTTGTTACAATTTGTTATACACACATGTGGTATGTATCTTCAAAATACTAACTCTCCAGTAACGGTCAAGTAGTACTAAGAATCTTGGCCCAACTGCTTTGTCAAATTACATGGAGGATGAGAATTAGAGACACAAGTTTAGAAAAAACAAAAGATTCTTCTGAGATTGTTGGAAAACACAGATCTGTTAAAGGTGGATGCAATCCTAGCTAGTCTCTTGGCTCACAAGCTGCAGTGTGGAGTCTTCTTGGCTAAAGTCAGCTTTCAAACACATATTACTTGAGCTAGGAGGTTTAAACTAGAAAGGAAGGAGTGATGGAGAGGAGGTAGGGTCAGAAGGACAGATAGAGGGAGGGGAGGAAAAACCAAAGGAAAGGAGGGAGCTATATAAGAAAGAGAAGAGGAGGAGGAGGAGGAGGG
>NW_004955472.1:5831742-5843689 GCF_000276665.1 Chinchilla lanigera | reverse complement strand
GGAGGAGGAGGAGGAGGAGAAGGAGGAGGAGAAGGGGGAGAGGGAGGAGAAGGAGGAGAAGGAGGAGAAGGAGGAGAAGGAGGAGAGGGAGGAGAAGAAGGAGAAGGAGGAGAAGGAGGAGAAGGAGAGAGGAGGGGAGGGGAAGAGAAGGAGGAGGGAAGGGAGGGGAGAGACTGAAGCATGGGGAAAGGAAGAAAGACCACCCTGAACAGACTACAAAATCTCCGGTTATAAAAGTCCCTGCCCTTCCTAATCACTCTTGTCCTGTGGAGAAGGACATTCTTCAGTTACCCTTTTGTGTATTGCCTCAGGCCTGACCAAGTCATAATTGTTGGGTTCTGGAGGAAGTCTAGCAAAAGTATTGAAAGCCCCGGGGTCAACATTAAATGCTTTGCTGAGATATCCCCTAAGGAATGATAACACAATGGCTAATTAGTCAAGTCTTATTTATTGTCCTTGCTAAATTGGTTGAGATCCTCCCATTTGCACTGCTGCTTCTTTTGTTCTTTTCTGAATAGAGAGTTACTGAACTTGATAATTGGGGCCGCAGTCCGAGAGGCTGTAAGCCCCGAGCCCAGAATTTTGCCTCTCTTGGTTTTCTTTTTTTCTTACCTTTATATTCATCCGCGGGTACCTCTTTCTTGGGACCTGACACCCTGAATAGAAAGACATTGTCCCTCATAAGGCATCTGAGTTTATGACCTGTCTTATCAGCAAGTCATTTCAGAGATGAAAAACTAAAATCTGAAAAGGCAGTTAACTGCCCAAGGCAGGCACGTACAATGTATGAAGAAGAATATTATAAAACCTTAACATATAAATGGATGTCTTAATCACTATTTTATTTATATTGTAATATATAATTTCCAGGGCAAAGCATATGCAATTGAAATTTTTGATAATGTCCTTGCATAACTTCAGCTAATCTCTCCAGTTTGTCACATAAAATTCACTCACATGAATCACTTCTATATTTATTAAAGGCACTTCAAAACTCATTTACCTTCTCATATAATTGCATCTTCCTGTTCATCACAAAATGAATGAAAACATATACATATATATATATAGGCATGCAGTCAGAATGTCCCAAGATACAAAGACAGACAGATCGACAGACAAATAACGGAGGGCTCATTCCTTACTTATTTTCAATAAACAGGTTTTTAAAAAATCTTACTGTATTTCAAAAATTTGAAAAACTACTTTATTTCTAGCTGGAAAACAAGCAAGCTAAAACACACACTGCAAGCAAAATAGTTTATTTTTATCACATAAGTTAACAGAAAAATGACTTTCCTTTTGAACCTTTTTGAAATATTCAAGAACAGCCATAAAAATCAAAACAGTTATAAGTTAGCAACACTGCCAATCAGTATGACTCCTGAATAAGGAAGTTTTAAATAAAAACAAACAACTGTAGTACAAAAAGGGTCTGTACAGATCACTTTTTACCACCTTAGGTACGTAGAATACTCATAAGGCAGCAGATGTAGCACTTCCGCCTTCACGCTTACATTTACCTGAACCCGAATGTCAGACCAGCTGTCAGTAGAAGAGACCCTCGGACAGGAATGTTCTTGGCATCACATTATCATCGTAAACAACAGTGTGCACACCGAAGTCTTAAGAGCTTTGTATGTGAAATGTCAGGACTGCTTTGGAATGAATTCCTACAACAGCCGATAAGGCACCTGAGTAATCTTCCTTAAAAGAAAAGAGCATTTATGAGCGACTATAAACAAAACCATGTCTGTTCTCCTATTTGTACTGTTCAGAAAAACCACCACCAAAAAGAACCCATAAAACACAAACTGCAGCACCCTACGGTAATGAGAAGCCGGGGCAGTAGAATCTCTCCTGCATGTACTGGATCTAAATTACACACTGCACGAGGCATCCGCCTCGAATCTCAGGCCTGCAGAAATGGCAACCATCCACGAAACCACTCAGTTCATGTTTGCCACCCGCCCTAAATACGTGTGTGAAAATGTTCCGTTTGCCTATTTTAATAATTGCAGATATTGGGCCGAATAGACCTGTACTCACCCATCCCCAACCATTTCCTCATATTTCTCTTGCCAATAAATGTGTTCATATGCCAATGGCCCTGCTCTACAGGATGAATAATGAGTGGTTTAAACCCATCATAGGGGTCTCACCCAAGTATGCCTAGGATTAGTTTGGGCTTCAGGCTGTGAGACTGTATCCTGACCAAAGAAACAGGGGTATGTGTGCTGACACATATTCTGGGAGAGGTTCCCCTCTGTGATAAAAGACAAAGCCATATGTGAAAAAAAATCTCCCACCAACTACATCTTCTCCCTGTCTACTTTGGACACCATTAAATGAAGATTTGTCCCTGGCCCCCTGTGACCAGGATGAGTTCAGTCTAAGAACATAAGTAAAACTTTTCATGAGCCTACATAGAAAGGTGGCTCTGCAGCCCATTTACTGAGGACAGAGTACCAGTGATGGGGCAAAGTACAACAGGATACACGGGGCTCTCAGGCCTGGACAGTGAGCAGTCTAACAACACAGCACCAGCACCTGACACACCTGTGCGCTGCATCGTGACTCAGCAGACGGGCTCGTGAGCACAGGTCCGGCCGAGTTACGCGGGGAGCGAGAGAGCATGCCCTAGAGAGCTCTCTTGTAACGAAGCCATTTCGGAAATAACTTGCTGACTCCCGACAACAGCACTAACCTATTCAAGAGGGAGGTATCCACATGACCTAGTCATCCTGAAAACTATTGCAACAGCAATTCAATATCAACATGAGTTGTAGAGACAGCATTGAAACCATAGCAGGCAGACAAAATTGGACTACAGATGACACTGACGATAAAGGTTCTTTCTCACTGATTGTGACTAGGAAGTAAAAACTGTGACACCTTCCTCCAGGAAACATAATCTTCTCCCCAGCATCAGGCACTGTGTATCTGCTTCCCTCTTCTCTACCAAGGCATGTATTACAATGTGTCCTAACTGTTTTGTTTTTAACTGGTGCAGGTATCAACACAAAGTGAATCTATTTTATAAAACATTTCAAATACGTTAGAAGAAATGTGGAAAATATTTTAATAAACTTGGTAAGAGGGAACTCTGCCTGAGGAATAATCAGAAGCCATGAAGAATACTATGTCATTAAGCTGAAAAACAGAATGCAGGCTACAAAACGTATGTGAGAAAAGCACCATTCACCATATGTAATGTGTCCTGAAAATAAATGGAAGACAAAATGCTTAATACAAAAGAAGCAACACTGATTGAATACAAGCAACCAAAACATAAGTGAAAATAATAGAATAGTATACTAATATTAAATAAAAATATAAAATAAAATACAAGACTAAATTTAACTCATCAAATTCAAATGATTGATGTTATATGATGTTAATGTGATACAAGGTGATTATTTCATTTTCTTGCAGTATAAGTAACATCAAAAGAATAATTTAGCCATGTCTATTAAAATTAAAAATATTAATACTCCTTATAACTTTTTGATCTTTTTGCAATGTGAAACATTTCATTCTATGTGATTATGATGGAAACTCTCAATCACAGAATTTGGGATGCAGTACTATGAATCTTCACCCTCCGCACTTTGAGTATTTGAAGAGTTAGGGGGGCTGGGGATTTAGCTCAGTGGCAAAAGCGCCTGCCTGGCAAGAGCAAGGTCGTGAGTTCGGTTCCTGGTACCGGAGAAAAACCAAAAAAAAAAAAAAAAAAATGAAGAGTTAGGCATGTAACAGAAATGGATGAAGTCCCACGGAGAAATTTTCATATAATTCCTAAAAATGGCAATTTTATTCAAGTAGATACACTGAAGAACAACAGAAACCTAAATCAGCTGATCATGTTTTCTGACACATGGAGAGATTTTTTCAGAGAATAAATCTCACACGGAAGATAAAAGAATAGAGATTCAGAAACATTTTGAAACCTAGAGCTTGAATCTTTCCATAGTTTAAACTGGTATCCTATTGAAACTTTTCTTGTAGAGCCAAGTTTATTTTTAAGCACCCTGGTTAAATGTATTTGAATTTCAATTAGTTGCTTCTGAAAATGTATTGATATGTTCAATACTTCATGTATGATATACTCAATGATTTGTAACAGTAGAGATCTGGAAGGAATCCTAAATTCCATATAAAGGAGGAAATTGTTTTAATAAATAATGATTCCTTCATACAATAGTGAACAGGTATTAAAAACAATGAGATGGAATAATATGCCTTGTAAGAGAAATATTCTATATACACTGACGCATGAAAAACCTGAGTTGCAACAAAACAGTACCATATAGTGACAGAGTACTAGCTCGGGTGCACGGACCCTCCTGTGGGTAAACAATGTGGTTGGGGAACAGAATCATTAGGCAAAATTTTGCTTTCTTCGTGAACTCTGCATCAGTGACAAACAACACTGTCTTCCCTGCAGGAATATGAAGAGGGCCATCTTCCCCAACATCTTGGAATGAATTCAGTTCATGAACCAAGGTACTACTGTGTAGTGCTGCACCTTGACATTATACAACGGACAGAAAAGTACTAGAAAGATGTACGATTACAGTTCTTCTGAGTTAGGAAGCAGAAAGTCAGAAAATGCCCTATGTAATTCTAAATACTTCTTGAAAATTCTATAAGGTATATTTATGTAACTCTACGTTTAATAAAAGCAAGGGTATAAGCAGGTTTATATTCTGTTCAAAGAAAACAGGTGGTTATAATCAGAAAAAACATATTGCTTTCTTTAAAATTAATAAATCTGTCAAATACGCAGAAAAAGCATCACTGCTTTGCTGGGGCATTCGGCTCCCCGGCATGAAAAAAACTTCATCTCATGAAAGATAGTTTCAGAAAGGAAGAGACTTTATTGGAAAGGGGTGAAAAAGAGAAGACAGATAGCTACTCGGATCAGAACCAGAACAGGCGGCACCAGAAAGGTGGATGCCCTGGGCCCTCACTCCCGGCCGCTCGTATGGGGGCAGGGGCCCTTCTCCCACCCGGAACTCCCCATAGCTCCGCGGGCTTCCAGGACCTTCTGCCCACCTCATTCCTTCCAGCGGTCTTCTTCCTATCTGTTCACTTGTCCTTGACAGGGCCTTATGGTGGAGGTGGGCAGCTGACTGGCAAGGGGGTGCCTTATTCATGGTTAGCTTAGACTTTAAGGGGGGCGGTGAGGATACCTACTGTGCCACTGCAGTGACTTTTAGAGTGGATAACGTAGTGACCCTAGGGTGAATACATATGTATATGTAAGTATGTACACGCGCTAGTGCATAGGTGGGAAGACCTATTGAGTAAGAGCTTTCTCCAAAGGTGTCCGTCAGCCACCTCCCGCCCCCGCCCTTTCCCCTACACTGTGCTGCGGAGGGGAAGGGCAGCTGTCCTGGGGTTTTGCTTTGTGTACTCGGCTTCTCGGTGTTCTGCCTGTCAGTTTTCCCTCCGGTCTTTTAGTGCAAGTCCCAAGGCCACTTGGTGCTTTTCTTTATCCAATTTCTCTCTTTCTCTGCCTCCAGTCCTTGACATTGTTCACAGGGGAATTTCTCTCATAAAGTTTAAACTCCTTCTAGTCAGCGTGGTCTTTCCCCTACAAAGCAGTGCATACTTTATCAAAAGGAAGGGAAGAAAGTCTCCATCTATGAATTATGGCTAAACTCATTAAATAGAATACATTCAAAGGGTAAAATCTTGGTGGATTTTGGACAGACTTATAAAAGTAATAAAATATTTTTATACATTTATTTTTATTTAGAAAAGCTGTAACGAAGGACAATAGCCAATTATTGTATTTCAGTCATCATAGATGATAAGTCACTCGCTTATTTTAACGTGAGTCCACTCAAGGAGCGGCATCTCATTAATTTTTAATTATACACAGAGATGACTCTCTTCACTTCACTTACAAATTCATGCTCAAAGGCCCAGTGAGTTTAAAATTCATTTGAAACTAGCATATCCTTCAAATGGAATTAATCAGATAAAGTTATTAAAAAGAGCGCTCTGGTACTGTCTTAACATAGAAGTAATACATCATGATATAATTAAGTTTTAATTTCATAGAAGATATTTTGGTCACTTATGGAACATTTAACAATCATTGAAATTAAATCTAAATAGAATGAAAGTAGTAAAATATCAACATAAAGCTAGAAAAAAAATTCCTCAATTAGTACGATAATGGGGAATGTACATTTCCTTTGGGTTTCAACTACAGCGTCTTGTAATTACGCCTTCTTTCACAAATCTTGGAAGGAAAGAAGGAAGGGAGGGAGGGAGGGAGGGAGAGAAGCTGAGAGAGGGAGGGGAAGATGCACACCTGGACACATGAACCATCCGTGACTTACTTGCATGACAATTAAATCTGACCTCTGTACAACCTTAGTCTATAACTTAACAGTAGTCTCACACCCTTGATATGTGCCCACCCACATCAAAACAATCGTGGTTTGATGAGGAAAGGACTAAAAATTGTGTAGTATCCTGCCGCTCTTTTAGAATTGGGACTCCAGGATTCAGCTTGTGTGACTCACCTGGAAATATGGGTTATGATCAAAAACTGCGGTACGTGTTTAAACTTTTACAATGATTACTACAGCAAGAGACACACTGCCATGAATTCTCATCAGTGTTTCCCTTTGCTTCAAACACGTGGGTCATTAATCCTACCACCCGTGGAGCACTTCCGGAGGTCCTTCTGCACGTGTCTTTGTAGTAGCTGTCTTCCTGGCTAACCTGACATCTCGAATCACTGAAGGGTTTGCCTTGCATGGTCATTGTGTCTCTGAGGAAGAGCCAGAAGTGTGGCACAAATCCAGTGAGTAAGGTGGACGAGGACACACTATCATGTTCTCCCAGGCCTTCCTTTCCAGTGGATGGCACTCAGCAGCACACCTTGTAAATACACTCACCAAAGGGGACTTCTGAAGAATGTTCCAGAAGCTCCAAAATGTTCCAAAATGGTGGGAGAGCCAGCAACAGTGGCCCACACATATAATCCCAGCACTTGAGAGGCTGAGGCAGGAAGAGTCTGAGGCCAGACTGTGCTACATAGTGAACTCAAGGCAGCCTGGACTATATAGAGAGACCCTGTCTCCAAAAAATATAATGGAAAAGTGTGTTCAAAACAGGGGATTATCTTAAGTGTGATGGTTAATGGTAATGGGGGGATTATTTTGAGGGTAATGATTAATGGTAATGTGTTTTTATAATACATTTTTAAATGTAAACATTCACCAGGTATCTTAATCATGCCTTGTAAATATTAAGCATTACTTTTAGTGCAGTAATAATTAAATGATTGTTTCTCCATTTCATTTTAGCTATTTATTAATATCTACATGCTTTTCTTGCACACATGAAATATGGAAAACTGGAATTACTGCAAAGTAAAAGCTACAATGAAGGATCTCTAAATTTGTACCATAATTCTTTTTTATTGTATTTTATTTTTTATATTTTAAAGAGAAAAAAATAAAAATAAAAACAAGAGTTTCAGAATAGGTTAGTAGGAGTTACAATAATCAATACACTGTGTATTACTGTCTTTGTAGTAGTTATCCGGAATACAAGATATAGGCTTGATATTCTGTTCCAACAATATTAGCACAAACCTTTCTTTTCATCAAACTTAGAGAAACTAGCTGTATAACTATCTGAAATAGCTTGTGTATAAATATACTTTTTTCTTTTTCCCTTCTTTCCTTTCCACTTTCCCCCATTACTGTTTGTCTTTTCCTCTGAACTGTTTCTTCCCCAACTCACAACTTCTATTGTACATTTTTGATATTATTTACTTGTTCAGTTTCACACTTGTGAGACAATAGGATGTTTATACTTATGGGTCTGATTTAACTCATTTATGAATATGGTCTCAAGTTGCATCTTTTTTTTTCCTTGTCTTTTTTAGACAGTCTCGCTGTGCAGTTCAGGCTGGCCTTGAGCTCACTTTGAAGCCCAGGCTGGTCTCGAACTGCAACAATCCTCCTGCCTCAGCCTCCCAACTGCTGGGATTACAGGTGTGCACCACCACGCCCAGCTAAGTTGCACCTATTTACCTATAAAAGTCTCAAGTTTACCCTTCTCTATGGCTGAGTAGTACTCTGTTATATAAAAAAATATTTTTTATCCATTCCTCAGTTGATGGGCACTTGGAATGTTTGCAAGATTTAGCTATTACAAATTAAGCTGCTTTAAACACTGACACACGTATGTCACTGTGCTATGATGTTTTTAATTCTGGGTAAATAACCAGAAGGAGAATATTTGGGTCAAATGGAACTTCTAATCCTAGTTTTTCAAGGAATCACCACACTGATTTCCACAGTGGTTGCACCAGCCTACACTCCCACTAACAGTGGAGAAGGGTTCCTTTCTCCCCATAGCCCCTCCAGCATCTGTTATTGATTTCTTGATGACAGACATTCTTTCTGGGATGAGATGGACTCTCACTGTTGTTTTAATTTGCATTTCTCAAATGACTAATGATGTTGAACATTTTTTCATGTATTTACTTGCCATTTTTATTTCTTCACCTGAGAAGTGTGTATTCATCTCAGATACCCATTTATGCATTGGGTCTTTAAACCTGGGGGGGGGGGTCTAATTTTTTTCAAGTCTTTACATATTTTAGATATACTTCCTTTGTCTGAGGGACAACGGGCTAAAATTTTTTCATGCACTGTGGGTTATCTTTTCACTCTGTTGGTGATTTCTTCTGTTGTGTAAAAGTTTTTTAATAAGGTGAGATCCAATTTGTTGATTCTTTGTAGTATTTCCCTTGCAGTCTTGGTGCTGTACATGCAATCTCTGCCTACATTTATATCTTCAAAATTTCTACCTATTTTCTCTTCCAGTAAATGTAATGTTTCCATTTTAATATTTAGGTCCTTGGTCCATTTTGACTTTAGTTCAGTGCATGGTGATAGACAGGGGTCTAGTTTGTCTTCAGTATATGGGAAGCCAGTTTTTCCAGCACCATTTAAAGAGACTATCTCTTTTCCAGTGATCATGTTTAGATTCTTTGTCAAAGATAATATGGCTAAGTGTATTTATAGCTGTGTCTGTGTCTTCTAATCTGTTCCACTGATCTTCAGGCCTATTGTTTTTTTTTTTGCCAATACCAAGCTGATTTTGTCACAGTAGCTTTGTACTATAATTTGAGGTCTGGGATTGTGATGCCCCCTGACCTGCCTTTGTAGCCCAGAACTGCGTTCGCTATCCTAGGACTTTTCTGGTTTCAAATGAATTTTAGGAATGTTTTCTCTAGATCTGTGAGGTATGCTAATGGTATTCTGATTTGAATTGCATTAAATCTGTATAGCAGTTTTGGGAATAGGACCATTTTCACTATGTTCATTTTTCCAATCCAAGAGCAAGGGCTACCTTTCCATTTTCTGATACCTTCTTTGATTTCTTTTTTTAGGGGATGGTAATTTTCACTGTACAGATCTTTTACATCCTTTGTTACACTGATTCCTTAATATTTCATTTTTTACATGCTATTGTAAACTTACCAATCAAATGAAACAGACTAGAAGAATTGATCAAGAAACAAGATCTAACAATACGCTGTATTCAAGAAACACATTTAACCCCAAAAGAAATTCGTACACTAAAAGTCAAAGGATGGAAAACAATTCTTCATACCAGAAGAACCCTGAAAAAATCAGACAATGCAAACTTTAAGCCAAACAGATCAAATGAGACAAAGAAGGTCACTACATACTTATTAAGGGAAAACTCCAAGAAGAGATAACAATAATAAACATTTGTGCACCAAACACGTGTTCACCCAACTACTTAAAACAAATATTAACAGACATGAAAAACTAAATAAGCACTAACACAATTGTAGTGGAGGACCACAATACCCACTCTCACAAATAGATAGATTAATTACACAAAAAAAATCAAGAAAGAAATATTAGAATTAAACCAAGTCTGTGAAGAAATACAGTTGGTAGATGTCTACAGAGTGTTCCACCCCGAAGCATCAGAATGCACATTTGTCTCAGCTGCACATGGAATGTTCTCCAAAGTAGGCCATATATTAGCCATCAAAACATGTTTAAGTAAATGTAGCGGAATTAAAATCATCCCATGCATACTATCTGACCATAATACAATGAAACTGGAAATCAATGACAAAGGGAATCACAAAAACTATAGTAATACATGGAAATTAAACAGCACCCTTCTGAATAACCAATGGATCACAGAAGAAATTATGTACCATAATCCTAACAGGAAATCACTGCCATAAAGGAGCAGGTCTTTAATATTCAGTTACATTGGTGTCTGCAAGATTTTAGAATCTTAATATGGTAGAAGAGAATTACAGGTGTCTATGGAAAAAATCATCGCCATTTCTTCTAACTAATTACTACCTTTTCTAATCCACCTTAATATCTGCTATATGAAATCTGTGTATGAGATTAAACTTACCAAACTACAATGGCCATTTGAATTCCATCTTTTTGAACAGATATTAAGTGCCATGAATGAAGAACAAGATCTGGTTTGAAATCTCAAAGGAAATGGCTGGCCTATATACCAGGAAGGGTCTAAAATTTTTTAACTGATTATATACATTTAATTTGTGAGAACCTATAGCTAGAGAAAGGAGAAAATAAAATGTTTGTAATATTTTATCACATTGACGTAATAATCAAGATTCTTCAGTGTTCTGCACTCTTGCCAAAATGTTTTTGCTTCTCTTCATGTGTGTTATACTATACCAATGTCTTGGTTACTTTTCTCTCATTGCTGAGACAAAATACCAGACACCCAGAATTAAGGAAGGAAAGGTTTATTTAGCTCACCATCTGTGCAGGCTTCAGTCCATACTGGGCTGGCTCCAAGGCAGAGTGGCACGTGGCAGAGGGCAACAGTTCATGGCGTCTAAAGACAGAAAAGGCCACAACAGCAAAAGGGAGGAGAGGTGGCAGGCAGCCTCTTTCCCTTCCTTACGCTGTATGCAAACTATCTGCCCCAGGGCAGGTGTAGCATTCACAGCCATAATTCCAACACTGGACCAAGAATCAATCAGAAACCTAGAAGCCCACCCCATGACTCCATGAGGATTTGCGAGGACATCTAGACACAAGCACAACAGTAAGAAACATGAATTAGAAGTAAATAAATAAAGGGTTTATCATTTTGTTTATGAAAAATCATTTTTCAGACAGGATACAGCTTCAATTTTTCATGTCCGACATGATGAACAATTTAAGGAAAACAACCTTAAAATGATATTTTGCTTAAAATAAGATTAACATAAAAAATAATCCCTCTCCTTTTTTAGCAAGTACTTGAAGTTAAGTAAGATAATCGATGGCACAATATGTTTTTGAAGCTTCACACTATGAAATGACGCTATACGCCATGTGTTTTCCTTTTCTCCCTGGGACTCATCATTATCCTCCCTAAGGCTTGGATGATAAATAAGATGTAAGTTTTAACAACTGGCACACTTCATGTGAATCATACTGTGAAAAAGTGAAACCAAACTTTCCCGAACTAAAAAACGTAGTAAAATACCCTTGGTCTTATGTTCTCAAGCCTTCATATTTTATCCTTACAAAAATACATTACTCCAAGAACAGCATTTTATGCTACTTTATTTAGCAGTTTATGCTACTAGGTTTAGACCCAATTCTTAAAAACTGCTTAACAGAAGTTTCAATGAAAATCTTTCAACTAAGTTTCTAAAAATATATGTACTATTAAATAGACATGAATTGACTATTGCATTCATGATAGCAAAGCCTACCCATTATTTAAGATAAAATTTTATAGTACTGAGGTTTCCTATTGGCTGACCATGTCTGGATGGAATCAAAACAATTCTGTGGGGGCTGGGGATTTAGCTCAGCGGCAAAAGCGCCTGCCTGGCAAGCGCAAGGTCGTGAGTTTGGTTCCCGGTACCGGAGAAAAA
>NW_004955472.1:5792272-5831642 GCF_000276665.1 Chinchilla lanigera | reverse complement strand
AAAAAAAAAAAAAAAAAACAAAAACAATTCTGTGGAAAGGAAGTTTACAGAAGACCGACTCAGGGCTTGGAGAGATGGGTGGTGAATGCACCTCCGTGCAGCTCAGACGCCTCCGCAGTGACGACGCACACAAAGGAACTTGCACGGAAGGTGAGACTGGCCAAAGAGGAGGGAAACGCCGTATGATTTTAAAACACTCTGAAAATCCCAAAACATTTCAGTGTGGTACTTATGAAACAGACTAGATAAGGGCTGACCTCTACCTCTGTCACTCATAGTTCTATGAACTCTAACACCCAGATCTCTCAGCTCTCTGGGCCATTTGTCGAAGTAATGGCTTCACTATGCTCACTGAAATCAACAGACTAATATATACTGGCTTTTTTGTGTGGTGTTGGAGATCAAACGCAGAGGCTTCCTGCTAGGCTACAGCCCAAGATCTTTTTTTGTATTTTGAGGCAGGGTCTTATTAAGTTACCAAGACTGGCCTTGAATTTGTGATGCTCTTGCCTTAACGTGCTGAGGAGCTGCGATTCCAGAAACGTGTCACCATGTCCAGCTTATAAAACTGGCTTTCACGGATTTTAAAAATATAACTAACTACACAGAGTTCCAATTCTGCTCAGTGAAGAAACAGCTATGCCACTGCTTTTGGGAGACAACATACACTACTGAACATTTTGAGTATCTATTCTAAAACTCAACATTAAGGGGAGAGATCTCCCAGCATTCTCAAAACCTGCTCAGAACCAAGTTCTAGGGATCCTGTGTCCTGCAGGAATCCTTTACAAGGCATGACTGAGACTTTCAAAGGGATCTTAACAAGTAGTTAATCTTTACACCACTTTTCATCACAGCATCTCAGTTTCTCTAAACTCCCTCACTCACCCTTCTCTGCACGGAGATAAAACACTGGGCCAGAAGCAGCAGCTCCTGCACTGGGTCTTCCTTCTGGATGCTACCCAGCACTTTCCAGAGCCCAGACTGGAGGCCACGCCCTTGATATGCAAACACTCCACCCTAAATCCTTTGGTGTGAGGGTCAGACTCTGAGCAGGGAGGAAGTGCTCGCACTTTACACTTATCGTCATATCCAATCTTCACAATAATCTCATCAAGTAAATACACTTGTTACTGTTTTACACGTGTGAAAGAATAAGGCTCTGGCGAGGCCCACTAGTGGGACTATCTGGGTGGCCACAGGCACAGATATTCATTACTGGGGCTGAAACTGACCCGGTATCTGAAGATCGCTGGTCGGCAAAGGTGGTGAGGGGCTGCAGGCTGGAGATGCGCTCAGCGTCCCAGCCCTTTCCCAGCATGCGGTCCACGGCACAAGAACACCAGGAAAACGTCATATAGGCTCTGAGAAGGGTTTCCCGCTCCTGCTTTTGTCCCGGCCTCCCCCTTCTTGCATTCTCGCCCCTACACACACACACCCGCACGCACACACTTGTGCTAAGGTTAGGCCTAAGAGCACTGAGCTTCTCTTTAACATCCCAAGTGGATTTGTATAACGGGTGTATTATGCAAGCTGTGCTTAATCTTGTATGTCTCAGACTCGTGGGAAAGAGCTTATCTAATTACATTCTGTGCAGGAAACCCAGCATCTAAGAAAAAGTAAAAATATAATAATTTGTTTCTAAGAATTGCAGCCCCCAGGGAATGCTGCTGGAAGTGCAGAAATATGAGACAACCATCAAGTTAAAGGGACAGATGTTATATAACACCACCACTGAAATTCCTACAAGCTTCTATGTAACTTTTACTTTTATTACAAATATTTTTTCTTCTTTTGCTTTCTGACATGCTCAGAAGAATGAGCAGGAGTAAAGGAAAGGGAGTTATCAAATAACTCTGTTCCCTGAAGACAGAAATCACCATTTGACTGACAAGTAGGAATTAGAATCCAGAAAAAACTTTCGGCAACACAGAAGTTGGCCAAGGATTTTTAGCCCAAGCCAGTCAGTTGGCTTAGGTCCCCCTGACTCAGCACTGCTATAATAAATGATCAGTGCTTAATGAGCATAACCACTGCAACTAAATGAGGGTCAGTGAAAAGAGAATTAAAGTATTGGTCAGCAAGTCGTAGTTCCTTGGGAGAACTACTAAAAAGGCACTAACTTATAGGTTTCTTCCACCTTAACAATGGAGCTATAAGAACGTTGATAAAGATAAATTAATATCTGAATAGCAGCCATTACTAATTTTATAGCACTTGCTTACAAAACATTTTCCCTGTAGAATAAACTATATCCTTTACAAAATCATGTCTTTTGCTGTCATATGGTTTGTCTTTTACAGTCATATGGTTTGTCCAATTTTATGTAAAAGGAAATGGAAATTTAAAGATGTAACTGCACTATTACAAACTTGCACAGCCAGTAAAAAAAAAAAAAATGGGTGAGCAAAGGCAAAACTTAATATAATTGAACCTCAGGGTACCACCCAAAGTTCTGTTTCTAATTCTGTTATCAGTATTCTTAAAGCTCCCAAAACACACAATTTTCAAGGACCTAGACAACCTACAATTGGCCCCAAACATGAAGCCATTATCTAAATCTTAACTCAAATCCAATCCAGTGCTTTTTCTTTAAATATTTTAAAGAACTTTTTTTTTTTTTGTGCTGGGAATCAAACCCAAGACCTGGCACTTGCCAGGCAGGTTCTTGTGCCACTGAGCTACATCCCCCGCCCTAAAGAACTTTTTTTATATCTTTAACTCTTGGTTTCTTTTCCAATTGTGATGGTGATTCTACCTTCTAACCCACAAATATATTTAGGTACCTCTTGGAATTTGGGGAGTGGACAAGGAAAGGAGTTGACCTCCCAAAGGACTTACAAAGAAAGGGGATGAATATAATGTCAGTCTCATAATGAAAACTCGCCCTAAATATTCCAAATGCCAAGGTAACAGTATTCACCCAAGTTAACAGTGAACAGCTAAACACCATCCCCTTCTCTCTTTCTCAGCAAGCACGACACTTCCCATAATCACATTATTTTCTAAGTTAGTTACTCTTCATTCTTATCGTCTCTCCCACTTGGTATTTCTGTTTAATTTATTTCCTTCTCTCTGCTCATTTTTTTCTCGTGTCTGGCTCGCCGCACCTCTGAGATACAATGCTCGACACCTGCGATCTGAAGAAGGAGAGGTCGATCTGGACGCACACTGGCAGAAGTCTCAGTCCGGTGTCAGCCTCCTCTGCCGCACAAACTGCACCAGGGCCGGTTCTGCCAGAAAGGGAAGCTGCTTTCATCATGGCAGCCAGGAGGCAGAGAGAGAAAGACCAGAGAGGGAGATCCACCCTTGCAGGTCACACGCAGGGACTCACCTCTTCCAACAAGGTCCTACTCTTAACAGCACATTTAGCTGTAGGGCCCCAAGATCCATTCACCCTCCAAAGACCCACCTCTAAGAGAGAATGTCAGAGGTCTTTCTTGACACAAACCACAACATTCTGCCCCTTGACTCCAAAAGAATTATGTACATGTCTTTATTTAAAATACATCTGGTCCATCTCTATCAGTTGCCAAATCTTAACAGTTCAGCATGGCTGAAGTGTCTATGCACAAATTATAATCTGAAGTTCAAGGAAAACTGAGCCATGAGCCCCTGCAAAAATCTCAAGAAAATTAAACAGTACCAACATAGACTGCCAGAGGGTTTCAAAAAGGAGCCACAGGAGGGTAGTAAGACCTGGCCAAGACCAAAACCCTAACATTAAATCCTAGAGCTCTATGTCCCACACCTGGGGCAAAGACATAAACCCCAAAGGGCTTGGGTGGCCTTACCCTTAAGCCATCGCCAGTTGCACTCCTAATAGCTTCTTTCTTGGGGCAACTTCACGCACAGCCCACAGCTTTCCTCAAATGTTCCACGTTCCTGGCCTCTCCACCTTCCTCGGGTCTTCACTGCACTTTCAGCTACACTCTCACAGCTTCACACACTGTCCTCTCAGGGGCACATGGTCTGGCTCCCAGATTTTCTTATGAAACCTGAGTGGAAGCCTGCCTGGCCATATAAGTCTTGCACCACATAGATGATGCCAAGGTCTGCAGCCAACTCAAGCAGTACTGTGCCCCTTTTCCACTGCTGTGGAAGGCTCTGGGTATATGAATGGCTGAGCACCGTGAAAGGAATACTAGGGAACCAGTCCGAAGCCGTTATTCTCAAGCAGTGTGCCCTGGTGATCTCTTCTTACAGCAAAGTCATTCCACTTGCATAATTGAACATGGGATGGGTGGGATTTGTAGATTTCTGAGATGCTCCTAAGAGATCTTTCCTGTTTCCTGGATGCAACATACATACATTGTTTTTAACACAATTCTTTTCACCTACCAAGCTCTCCTCAGATTGAACTTTACAGGACACTTCCTTTCTGGCCACCGGCAAATTTTTCAAATCATTCCATTTGGCTTTTTGCTCCAGCTTTTCATTGAAAACCTCAGTAAAAGCAGCAAGCAGTACACATGCTACAGCCTGAATAATGGGCTGCCTTCAAATTTCTTCCACTAGATTACTTAGTCCACTGCCATTAATCTGTTTCTAGCAAAGTCTCAGGACATGAGCAAAATGAAAATAAACTTCCTGACAAATCGTAATACACATGATCTCAAGTCCAACATCCAATGAAATCTTTGTTAGCAATCGAAACCTCCTGAGTCTTTTCCGTCCGCATGTTAATGAACATTCTGGTCTTCTGAGCTGTGACCAGAGCTTACAACATTCTAGGGCTTCCAGTCAGCATCTATAAAACTCTTCCCATTAACTAGGTCCAAAGATTTCTAAACCACATGGTCAAGTCACAGTCACAGCCACAACTCCACTGCTTTGGTACAGAGATCTCCACTGGCACATATGACATGACACCTGTATCATAAAGGAGTTTATTTCATCTCACAGTTTCAGAAGTTCCAATCCAGTGTTAGCCAGCTCCAAAGCACAAAGCTCACAGTAGAAGGCCCAGCCATGGAGAATAGCCACTTGCATCATGATGGCCAGAAAGCAGAGAGAAAAGGGAGAGGCCAGGAAAGGAGAGACGACCTTTCCTGTCACCCCCAGTGGCCCAGCTCTCCCAGTCAAGCCCCTCCCCCACAGTACATTTAGCTGTAGTGCTCTCATGATGTAATCACTGCCCAAATGCCCTGTCTCTGGCCACACGGAGTTTTCATGGCCACTCTAACCCATAGCACATTCTAAGCCCTGTTTGCTCTCCCCGGTTCAGTGTTTGAACCTACCTGTATAATCACATATATATATATATATATATGCATTCATGCATATGCTCATGCAACCAATCAATAAGTAGATATCAAGTACCAACTACTGAGTATTTCATCACTATATTAAACATAGAGTGAGGCAGATGACAGCGAAACATATCCAAAATCATCACTGCCCTCATTATCTTGTAGTCTAGCAAAAACAGCAGTCCAAAATTGACAGCACAATGTATACTTAACTTCTATTTTTCATGAAAGTATTATGACATTCAACAAACCAGAAGACAGCTTCTGCAGCTAGACTTGGCTATAGCCTGACTTAGTAGAAGCTACAGACTGGCAAGAATCAAACTTGGGGACAGCCAGCAAACTTTATTAAAGATGCGGAGTGATCTTTAACTTCTAGGAAAGTGACATGAGAAAATGTTCCTTTCTTACTCTAGTCCTAAATGTATTCCATAATAGGGATTTCTTTCATCAGATCTGTGATGTTACATATGTCCTATTCATACCTTGTTCCATGAGTCCATTGTTGTGGCCTTTGAATTAAAGATGGATTTGTAGACAAGTACTGTTTGGAGTCCCAGCTACTTCAAAGAGAGAAAACATTTGTAGTCTCAATTAATTTGGTATCTTTCAAGCCATGTAGAATGTCCAAGTTCCTTATAATCATGAGCACTTACAATTTCTCGTCATTTCTGAGTACATATGTACGTTTTCTACTACTTCCTGAACATCCAACCATATACTCTAAAAATATGTATGGATGAATGCATATTACTTTCACAGGATATTTCCCTGAAAAACTGCAACAGACAATGTCTAGACACATGGAATGTAAAGTGGTCAAAAGGGAAAAATCTTCATCATGTGTAAAAATTATCATTGTTACAATACTCATGTTTGAAGTTTGTCTTGGTTACTTTTCTCTCGTTGCTGAGACAAAATACCCAACACCCAAAATGAAGGAAGGAAAGGTTTATTTAGCTTACAGTTATTAGCTTACAGTTTATTTAGTTATTTACAGTTTATTTAGCTTACAGTTTGTGGAGGTTTCAGTCCATACTTGGCTGGCTCCAAGGCAGAAGGTAGCAAACCAACAAGAGCAAAGGGGGGAATGGCAGACAAACCGCAAACAGCCAGAGCAAACCGGAGGAATGGCGGCAAGCAGCTTCTTTCTTGCCTTACATGGTAAACAGGCTACCCCCACCAAAGGGGCGTGTAGCTCTCACATAATCTTTGCCCTCCTCTTCCACAGGCTCAGGATGTATACAAAGTATCTTGGCTTCCTGCTGAGTCACTTAGCCAAACCTCTAGACTCCCCAAGTTGACACAATGTTTCAACCATAACAAAGTTCTATAATAATTTAGTTTCAAAGTAAAAACTTGAAATTCAGTCAGATAACAGCTAAAAAGAAGCAACTCAGCTCAACAGCCTTACAGAGAAACATACATGCATTTGATGCATTTGAATCAACAAAAAATGTGAAAGTATCAATAAGCAGATAGATAAAAGAAAGCAGCAGGAAAATACAGAATAGTATGTTGGGGTAGATTGAGGAGAAAAGGCCCATCACTAAATTTTCATTCATCTTAGAACCACGGAGGAAACATACACATGTGCACTTGCACACTTACTTTTCTCCCTCTCCTGCACATACGCAAAGATGAAGATGAAGAGTAAGCAAGAATGTAAGACAAGCAATATTTTAGCTTCTATTTCCAGCCCCTTTCAATAAGCTGCTATTTGAACCTGTGGCTCTGTAGAACAGTATGATCATGAGCAAGAGCTATGCATCTATTAAAGTATAGCCCTTTAGCAAAAAGAAGTTTGAAATATATATGTATATAAATTATATATTAGTTATCCAATATATATACTTTTTTTTAATTTTGGAGAAATGCATATCTTTACAAGTTTTATTCCTTAAAGTTACTCTGGCTTCAGCCTGTTACCAATGAGCCTGGAAACTAAGGATTCCAAAATCCTGGCAACTGTAGCAAGAGGAGGACTATATACATCCACTATTTCTCTTCTATATTATTTCTTAATCAAATATCACAGGTGAAATATGCCTGCTTCTCTAAGCCGCTTTAGCTCTATGTGGGCACTCAGTTTTTCAAAGCTTTTACACCATCTCTCCCCAATTCATATGTTTTCTCCACTGATAAATCATTCCTTAAGATCCAGTGGCGGTGAGCCTATGGCACACATGCCATAGCAGGCTGTTTGTATCACTGAAAGCTCTAATAGGTTCACAGTCACTATCTTTTGTTATAATGAAGTCTGGGATACCATGAAGGTATCTAGAAACATCTGATTGCTTTGTATTAAAAAACGCCTACAGGGAAAATGCAAAGAGGGCAAAATCATTGGTGCAAGTGTTTAATGGTGTTATAATTACCACATATAAGACTACAAAATAGCAGCAAGGAAAGAAATTAAATGAAAAAAATACACAAACTACAACAAAATGGTATAGGAATGTTTCAGAAAGAGAAAGGATGTGAAAAAGAATGATCTTTTTTATTACCTTCTTGACATGATGGTTCTGGGCAGAAGTTACTCCTTAAAAGTAAGACCAGATCTAAGGTAGGAGTACTTTTTTTTCATAGTAGCAAAGTCACTATTAGTAGGTGTGGTGTGAATCCCTGTAATCCCAGCACTCGGGAGGCTGAGACAGGGAGAATGTTGTGAGTTCAAGGCCAGCCTGGGCTACAGAGTGAGGTCAAAGCTAGCTTAAACTATACAGAAAGACCCTGTCACAGAAACAAAATCAAAGCAGAAAAAAATGTTAATGCGTATTATAATGAGACTGGATTTAAAAGGTATAACAAAGGAAAAGAGATTTAGAATTAGGCTGCATTCAAATATCAGTTCTCCAGCTAATTAGTGGTGAGACTGAGCAATTCATAAAACTTCTAAGAGGGCTAATGAACTCATCCATGAGGTGGGAACCAAAATTCTGTCTTATGGACTTACTATAAACTCTGTAATAGTTTTTTTGTAGTACAGAATGGACATCCAGTACTAGGTAATCATTACTATTTTTGTATCTATTCTATAATAGCACTTACACTGACTCTATTAACTTTGAAGTTAAAAATATTTCCACGAGTTCTCTCCTAATGATTTACTACTTGGAAAAGTCGTGTGAGAAATATTAAGTATCAGACACTGCAGCTGCTATGACAATCTAAGACACATTGAAAGTGCTCCTTCAATGTAATGAGAATCTGGAAGCAATGCTAGAACTAAGCATAAAGGAAAGAGAAAGCTGAAGCTGAAAACACTGATATGCTAGAAAGTAAACAGATCAGGTGATAGGTTTGCAGCAGCGAGGCCAGGGATTTTATTTATTTTTTACTAACACACGCTTGCAGAACGTAACGACTACTTTCACTGTGAGCTAGGGCATGGACGTAACACATCTTAACTCTTTTTTAATCCACTTCCTCTCCCCTTCCCTGCTCCTCTTGTAGTCACTATGACACGCTACACAACCCAGGCCAAAGGCAAACAAAGAAGATACCAGCTTATTTTTTCTGAGTTTAAAAGGACTGAACTTTCCTCTTTCTGACTATGAGTAAGAGGAAAGGTTCACTTCTCTATGAGAAAGTCAATCTGCAACATTTCATATTTCTAAGAAACATTGTAACAGATTTCCAACTTTTAAATTGTTCCTCAAAAGTGTGGGTTAAACAAGAGATAAGAATGCACCAAGGATGGCAGGCCATCCAATGGACAGAACTGTAAAACCAGAGTTCTTCATCCCCCAAACAATAAAAAGTGACATCTATTCAGAATATGCACACAGAAACATGACTGCAGCCTGCATGCGGGCAAAAGAAGATACAAAATGAAGCTAGGAAATGATAAGCAACAAACACAGATAGTGAAATATGTTCATATTGGGAGAAAAAATAAATAGAATAGGGATGTGAATTTTCAAGTGATAAAACAGGAACCTGAGTGCCAGAGAAAACCAATTTTCTATTTCCAAAGGAAACTAAAAAATCATGAAAAGGTAAACTGCCACAGTCAAGGGCCTGCAGACCTTTTTCGATGAGGCCAAGAAATTATTTACCCTAAAAAACAGCCCATTAAATGAAAATGTTATTCAAGGAAATTTCAGTGTAACAGACTATCTGAAGAACGGTGTCCCACATCCCTCTGGTTGCTTCTGATGTGGAAGAAGGGTCGGATGCCTGGGACCGGGGAGCCTGGGTGCCCAGTAACACCCGGCAGCGTCACTGGCAGTGTGAACAGCCCCTCCGTGTTCGCTGTGTGTCCCATATGCCAGGTGTGAGAAGTAGGTGCGGGTCAGACTATATTTTCTGCAATCATTATGGGTAAGAAAGGATATTTACTGGAAGGACTGTAGGAGTTTGCATCTGATTTGCTCTGAATTCTGAGCCCTTCGAATAGGCCTTACCCTATTACATAAAAAGTTAGTCAATAAAAAAGAGTTAAAAATTACTTAAATAAAAATCTACTCAATGAAAATTTATGCTGCAAGAATATGTTACTCTTCTTTGGGTCCTTTCTGTTACTATTTAATGCCATTTCCTCATATGCATTGCCATTAAAAGAAAAGGTCCCCGATGACAACACAGAATAGATGTCAGAGACGCTACCTGAAGCGGCCCTCCCCAAGTTGAAGGCGGCCGTTAAGCTGCCCCTTGGCTTTCCCTTCACACTGCCTACCTGGTTCTCTTTCTTCTATTACCTGCAAATGAAACACTTGAGAAGCACTTCATGTAATATTTAAATGATATTTAACATCCGGAGTGCTTTTCATCTTTAGAGCTTCTTGAAAATAAAGTTAATTTAATAAGAAGATTGCAGTGAAGGAACACGCTGTTATCTAAAGCACCGCAACGTGAGTAGCAAGGATAGAAAAAGTAATTGGACAAGTATAGATCTTCATATGTAAGCATCCTTGCTGAAGTGTGCTCCGAATTCGAAAACACTGTTTAAAAGCCACATCTGAATAGGGTACGCTCAATGTACCGAAGCCTTTTTTATGCTGAAAGACTGCCCACACGGAGCAAAAGTTGCTTAGTATTCTGCACTTGGCCAATGGCCATAATAATGAAAAGAAAAAAAAATCTGTGTTCCAAAACCTACAAAACATTTTTACATGGACTGTAAAGAGTGTCAGTTGGTACGTCCTCAGGTCATGCTAAAATTTTAGGCTACTGTCTTTATTGGTGCTGCACTTTAAAGCACATTAGATTCTCACTGTACTAAAGGGAGGGAGAGGGAGAGAGGGTGACTCTGCCTCAAGCCACATTATTAAGGTCGATGACAAAAGCGGAAAACAATCTCAGGGTACACGGATCTTCTCTCAACATAGGAGGCTGAATGAATTACTCATTAGCAGTAAGATACCCACTATCTTAAACCATACAGGATTATTTTTAAAATATTTTTACATAAGAAGAACCCAGTAGTACTTCTAGGGATAGTGAGGGAGTTGCTTGGAGGATGAGCTTATTGAAATAAATGAAAAAGCTTACAGAAGTCGAAAGATATGTTTCTTACACAAATCACCGAATGTGATACAACGCATAAACAGAAGAAAGATCAAAAACCACATGATCGCATCAACAGATGATGAAAAGGCTTTTGGCAAAAGCCAACTCCTCCATGATGGGAGCCCAGAAGAAAGCAGGTACAGTAGCACCATAGTGGAATTTGATAAAAGCTGTTTATGGCAAACCAATGGTCAACATCATATTAAATGGGAAAAAAATTGAAAGCATTCCCTCAAAAATCAGACACAAAACAAGGATGACCACTATCAGCACTTCTATTCAGCACAGTACGGGAAACGTCATCCACAGAAATCAGGCAAGAGAAAGAAATAAAAGTGATACACATAGGAAAGGAAGAACTCAAAGTGTCATTATTTCCAAATGACATGATACTCTAAATAGAAGACCAAATCAATACCATCAAAAAACTCTTAGAATTAATAACCAACTTCAGCAATGTAGCCAGATACAAAAGCAACATGCAAAAAAAAAAAAAATGAATAGCAATTGAGTACACCAAGAATGAGCTCCATGAGAAGGAAATCATAAAAACAATGCCGTTCACAGTAGCATTCAGAAAATGAAATATCTAGGAATTAACCTACCCCAGGAAGTGAAAGACCTTTACAAAGGAAACCACAGTACTCTGAAAAAACAGACTGAAAAGGACATCAGAAAAAGGAAAGATATATCCTGATCCTGGATACGCACAGTCAGTGTTGTCAAAATGGCCATACTCCCAATACTGTTATACAGATTCAGTGTAGTCCCCATCAAAATACTCATAGTATACTTCACAGATTTAGAGAAGACAATCGTAAAATTCATCTGGAACCAGGAGATACCAAAAATAGCTAAAGCAATCTTGGGCAACAAGACCAAAGCTTGACTAGAAAGCAACAGTGACAGAAGCAGTAGGCACTAGGACAGACACGGGAATCCGTGCAACAGAACAGAGGCTACAAAAACACCCTCAGACACATTCACCTATTTGGTCTTTAACAAAGGGTCCTGGGGCTGGGGATTTAGCTCAGTGGCACAGCGCCTGCCTGGCAAGCACAACGTTGTGAGTTCAGTTCCTGGTACGGGGGGGGGGGGGGGGGGGACAAAGGGTCCTAACGTGTATCAGTATCAGAGGAAAGACAGCCTATTCAATACATAGTGCTGGGGAAAATGGATATCTGTTTGAGGAAGACTGAAACTAGACCCGTATCTCTCACCATTTACTAAACTAAACTAAAATAAATCAACGCTAAACCTAGTGGAAGATAAAATATGTAAAACACTGGAAGCCATGGGTGTAGGAACAGGTTTCCTAAACAGAACTGCAACTGCACAAGAACAAGTGCAATCACATCAAAATTAATAAGCATCTGCACAACAAAGGAAATTATTAGCAGAGTGAAGAGACAACCTACAGAACGGGAAGAAATTCTGCCAGCTTTCCTAAGACACAGGGCTCATATCTAAAATGCATAAAGAATCCAAAAAATTCAGACCACCTAAAACAGAAGACTCGCCATGAGCAAGTGAAATGAACAGGCATTTCTCAGAGGAATAAGTACATATAGCCAATGCGCATCATTCCCGCTTACTAAACAGGTGCAACGTAAAACAGTACTAAGGTTCCACCTTACTCCAGAAAAAGCCGCAACCATCAAAAAATAACCAGTGCTGGCGTGGTGAAGGAGAAGCTCTCCTACACCGCTGGTAGGAATGTACATGAGTACAACCATCATGGAAATCAGTACGAAATGGAATCAGTATCAAGACATTAAAATCAGAAATTCCACATGAGCCAGCTATCCCCATTCCGGGTATATTCCCCAAAGAGCTTATGAGATCACAGAGATACATGAATATCAATGTTGCAGCAGCACAATTCATGCAGCTAAACCCTGGAAGCAGCCTGTACACCCATTAACAGACAACTGGACGAAGAAAATGTGTTATCTATATATAACGGAATACTACCTGACTATCAAGACATTTGTAAGGAAATGGACGCACCTGGGAAATACAACATTGAGTGAAACAAATGGCACACGCATTTAAAATACTACATAGCATCTCTCATTTGAGTAAGGCAAAGCACAATAAAGGAGGGACAGAAGGGAGACAAGGGGACAGATCTCTTGCACATGGGAACAGCTGAGGAGACGGCAAAGATTACAACACTGTAGTTCATAATCATGAACTAAGATATCAACAAGAGTGCAAATGGGGAAAAGGGACTCAGAGGAGGAGGCAGGGAGGTGGGGGGGAGGGAAGGGAAGGCGATTACAGAAACAAGGCGTATTGTGTACACGGACTCACCCCTCAAGATGACTGGAAACTGCATGTGCTGCAAACATGCACAAAGAAAAGACGCATTACGAAAAGCAAAAAGAAGTCATGAAATTTATTACATTTATACAAATTTCAATGAAATAATTCCTACCTTTTCCCACATGCTATCACTTAGCTATTGTTACTTCATACATATAGACAGTTTAAAACAACAGTGTAGGCCGGGCATGTGACTCAGTGGTGAAGCACTTGTGCGTAGCTTGAGCAAGACCCTGGCTTCAGTTCTCATCTAGGTGAAATAAGTAAGTCAAAAAAAGCAAAATGGAACAACTTGTGTTCTTTGTTTTTCTTTTTAAGTCTTTATTGCCAGGCACAAAACGGCTGCTAAAGAGACGCAAGGCCCCTCTCACAACTTGTGTTCTTACATGAGTCTAAACACGAGCCTGTTGAAAACTCCCATTGCTCTGGGGCCAGCTCAGCTGGCCCGCCCGGCTCGCTGACAGAGTCGGTGGGAGGGCAAGCGAACAGGCTGGTCTACGACGAGGCTCTACTCTGCAGGAGCCTCGTTTTCCTGAGGATGACTCAGGAATACTGTGAATGTGGCAGCGGGAATCCGAAAAGAGAGAACAGAACATGCCAGTCCTTTTCACGCTCTGGTCAGAAATGGCACCCATGAGAATAGCACTCTATGGAACAAAACAAGTCTCCAGGGGTGGGAAAGAAATTTCACCTGCAGGAGTGGGAAGACTTGTAAAGATACACTGCTAGAGGTATGGATACAATGAAATATGAAGAACGAGCGATTTCTACATTCAATCTGCCACATGAGCCTATTAGGTGCAAGGGACTGTTGTTTGCACTTTGCATACATTAAACACATTACTTAAAATACACTCAAAATAACCCTATGAGATAGGGAAGAGGTAATTAATGCATGAAGTGAAATAATAACCTTACTGTATCACACAACTAATCTTCACAATGATTTAGAAAAAATCAATTTACATTTTACCAAAGGTTTTTATGTAATCTCTCCTGTGAACCTGGACACTAGAGGTGGCTAAAGCAGAGAGCTCCTTCTGTAGAAAAGGGGTCCTGGTAGGACTGTTCATCCCTCCTCTCCTTGCTGCCTCACAGTCCCAAAGGAATTATCTGCAGCATTCCCAGCCCCCGGGGTAAAGGCAGATTTCAGGAAAAGTCTGCACGCGTGCAGCATCTCAATAGCAGCTGCTTTTGCTGAAAGCCACCCAGAAAAGGGAACGAGGTGACATGCAAAGGTTAATGCCAAACAATCAAGTACGTGGAGGTCTTCTGAAAGACCTCCAGGGTACAAATTCAGGTCCATCCATCCAAAGCACACTTTCCAGTTCAAATTTGTCTTCCCCTGCTCTGTACCTGACCAAGGTATGCCAAGACTTCCACTTCCATTTGACTATAGAAATGCTACCTTATACCTCACATTCCATTTGTTTTCTTTGAGCTTGAAATTTACAATCTTTTAGTACTATTCTCCAACTACAGGTAATCAAAACTATAAACAGTAAGAAGTCGATTACTATTTTAACAATTTTTTTTTAATTAGCATTGAATCATTCAACTTTGTACTTGTTGTTTTTCTCTGACTTTACAACTCATTGTACAATGCTTCAAAGCATGTGTGGTTTCTATTTATTGAATGTTCCACAGAGGTATCTATATGGTGCAATGGGATCTTTAGGGCTCCATATTTAGCCCCAAGAATTGGTTAAAAAAAAACAAAACAAAACACTGAAATCAGTAATTTCCCAATTCTTGCCAAACAAACCTGAAAATTCACAACTAATATACAAAAGGAGATGACAACATCCTAAATGCTGAAAAATAAAGAGAACTATATAACTACCACCAGAGAGAACCACATTTACCAATACAATATTTCATTATTAATATGGTTAGCACTTCATTTCTAGGGTATCTGAGCATATTTAATAAAAATAAAATTGCATGTTAAAATGCACCAACTCAAGGCATGGTTTTAGAAAGACCAGATCTCGGCTTCACACTCTCCTAGCCACTCCAATTTTCGCATTTATCACATAGGGTCACTACTGCCTACTGAATATAGTGCTCTGAGAATTAAATGACATAAAGCACACAGTATAGTGGTTGGTACATAAGAAAAAATACACATTGTACATTAGTGTGGTGTGTATAACCAAGACAGTAAAACTGTACTTTCCAATTTCAACAGATTTGACATAAACACCCTCATTTAATTTTTAAACACACAAAACTGCAATTATAGACAGAGGAACCATTGCATTTTCCCCAAAGTTTCAATGAAGTTAAGTTCCTTCAACAAATACGAAGCCATCAACATGGCAGAGCTGAAAACTAGACCGAGACTTTTGTGTCTAAATCTGGTCCTCTGCCTGCTGCATCTCAGCTTCATGATAAAATGTTCTCTCACAACCAATCCACTTGCACAAAGCATTACATATAGTTCAGTGCAATTCTAATTATATCTTTAAAGATGAATATGTAGTGAGGCCTCACTCTGCTAGAAAACTGAGCACTGAGCAAAGACAATTATAAATCAAATTGCCATGAAGTGAAATATTTTTCCATTGTATAAGATGGAAACAAGGGGCTGGGGATTTAGCTCAGCGGCAAAAGCGCCTGCCTGGCAAGCGCAAGGTCGTGAGTTCAGTTCCCGGTACCGGAGGAAAAAAAAAAAAAGATGGAAACAAGAACACAATTTAAGCCAATAGTCATTGATATGTACGATGTAATTGTACAATGCTATAATGTAATTTTCTTGTAGGGCTTTAACCTCTAAGAGTACTCTGCAGATCAAGCCTCTCGTTACTTGCCCTGTTATTAATCCTTTCAATCCAATCTGTGCCCAGTTCAGCAAAATGTCTAACAGCTCCAAACTAAAAACATGATAAACTCAGCTACTATTTTAGCCTTTGCCAACATTAATGTAAGTTTTTAAGTTTCAAGCTATAACTCAACATCTTATAATTGGGTGCAACTGGAAAATACATCAATTTTTTTCTATGAAAATGAAAAATCTGGGAAATGTAAATCTATATGTATATACAAATCAAGCCCATCTCATTTCCTGTAAATGTAGCATCCTAAGCAGTCAATATAATCTGAAAATGTGAAAGTATACATGTCCAGTTTTTGAAAGCAGCATTATGTTCCATCAATTTGATTATGAACTTTCATACTTTTCATAAAAATCTTTTTCCTTTGTTAAAAAGCAGTCGGTGTTGGGTTATAATCTAGTGACTGTTACCATAAGCAACAGATTAAAAACTCATCAAGCAGGTGGCTCATCTAACCGAAGTGTACAAAATATATGATAATGAAAAATATTTTGGTGATAGTAATTACTGGAAGTTACTGAAAAGCTCATTTTTAAAATTTGAGAAAACTAACCTATTTGTACCCATTTCCACTTAATCTTAGTGATAAACTCAATCCAAAAACATATTTTTTTTTTTTTTTTTTTGGTTTTTCTCCGGTACCGGGAACCGAACTCACGACCTTGCGCTTGCCAGGCAGGCGCTTTTGCCGCTGAGCTAAATCCCCAGCCCCCCCAAAACATATTCTTACAACCCAAAAAAGTTTACATGTTTAAAAAACAGTGTAAACATGCTGAAGGTATTATTCATCTATGTACTCTGAATGGTTTTTCCAAAAACAATTCTTCTAGTTCGCATAATTAGAATAACTAAGAAGTACTGCTCAATAAATTAACAAAAAGATGCCAGCATGGTGATTGTGCAGGCTTGTGCCAATCTCCAATAATTTACAAAAATAAAAGCAAGATCGGTTGAGGGCAAGAAACACGGACATTATAACCGGAAAAGTTGGGGGAGGGGGGGTTCATGTTTAAAACTTACTTGATTTTATCTAAGATTTCCACATTATGAAAATTATAATTATTTAAAAATTGTTAATAGTTTTGATGCATTCTAAAATATATGCTAATAATTTTAATATTTTCAGCTACATATTTTAAAGTATATACAAAATTTAGGTAATTTTCCAGTGCTATTTCATAGAGGTTTATCAGTCTTACATCAACCAAGAGACAAAGGAAAGAATAGCTCAATATCAAAGGGAAACTTCATTAGGTTTTATTCTTTTTATAAAGTCTCTCAAACAGAGGGGTACTTAATGGGGTTTTAGCACCTTTCATAATCAAAAATTACTCTAAATGATTGTAATTACTGAATGGATAAAAATTCATTAGTTCATGGTGAGAGATACTGCACGTATGTCTCCATTAAGGATACTCCAGTTCCCTTGGCTCAGTCTTAGAATCAGTAAGAAAATACCATAGTCCAAACACTTCCTACCATTGAAGTCAGACCTCCAATAAACATGTACAAATAACATCTACAAAGTTAACATACTTCTTTTAGAGTACGTGGAATGTTAGTTGGATTTAAATACTTAATTACCATGGCTAATATACATAAGAAAAACTTGAGAGCAAATTGTACAATTTAAGGATTTCTAACATTATTCATATTGCTCCACTATATTTCATTTACAAATAACAAACAGAAACTTCTTAATCAATTTTAGTCATTATACATATATATCTGTACAAAAATACACATATATATGCTTCATGACAACAGGTATTTTGGTGGTAGTGATCTATTTATTTTTATTTATTCATTGCAATGATTTAAAATAACCATTGTTGCTCACTGGCAACTTAGTTTTTTAACGTGAATCCTAATTTTCATTACTACTCCCACGCTGTTCCATCTTGCAGGCCGTCTGCAGAGTCCACAACTGCTTGAGCTGCTAAAAACACGAAATATTCTGGAGGTGCTTCTATTGTCCAGTTTCTCTATGTGTTAATAGCATGATCACGACAGCACAACCCAGAAATCAGTGGGATATCACCATAATACATGGTCCACTAATGAGTATTTCAAGATTTTCAGAGCACCTGTTAAATGTCAGGCACTGTGCTAGACGTCTAGCACATAAAGATGAGCAAGGTTAAGGAGCAAAAGTAAATAATAACGTTGAGCTGTAATTATGGTACAATATTTTTCTTATGAATGCTAGCATAAGTAGATTACTCTGTGGATCATTCCAAGTTTTTCACTTCTAGGTTCCTCTTTAAATTCAGGGTGATTTTACTATTTTCAGGTAATGTGATTCTTTCAGGAAAGTACAAAGAACATCAACCCCAAAATACTCTAGGGTGAGCCGGTTGCGGTGGCGCTCACCTGTAATCCCAGCACTCTGGAGGCTGAGACTGGAGGATCACAGTGAGTTCAAGGCCAGTCTGAGCTACATAGAGAGTTCAGAGCAAGCCTGAAATACAGCGTGAGACCTTGTAGGTGCCCGTTAGGTGGGGGACTGAGCACCTGAGGCACTTATCAGTACAGGACCTATGACGAAGTTACCTACACTCTGCAACCTCTCCCCAGCTGCAGCATCGTGCTATAAACTACACTAGCAGCATTTATCTCAGCACTTTCAAGTGTATTCATATTATTAGCTATTGGGGCCGGGGATATAGCTCAGGGGTATAAGTGCTTGCCTGGCAAGGCTGAGGTCGTGAGTTCAACTCCCGGTACCAAAAAACAACAACAAAAAAACATATTATAAGCTGTTCTACAAGGTTCTGATTTATGGAGTCAAGATAAATATTCGTATTTGCTACCAGTTTACACCTTATTTTAGGGCTTGTGCTACAGTTCCTAAATAGCCTATCAATCTACAAACAATTATGAAGAGTATTTTGAAGATAACTTTTAAGACAAACCTTTTAATTGTTCTAAAAGTTACTTCAAAACAAGGCATGCTGGAAAGCTCAAAGATGCATTTGTAATCTTCACACACTTTTTTCAGTGATATCCATGATTAAAATATAGTCATTCCTACCAAAGTAATGTTGGCCCAAAATGTAATAGAAACGATACAGAAAAACAACTCACCTCTGTAAACAAGATGTAAAAGATTTTTCTAATGAAGTAACACTAACATATTTGCTCAAATATTTCTCAAATAAATTACATATTTTCTCAAATTACTTCTCTCAACTTGCTAATGAAATGACATTTTATAAATGCCTGCTTTCTCTGAATATTATAGACACTCCATGTTGTTAGTCTGCATCAATTTAGCTAAGCAGAGGGGAAACATTTTTATTTGACGCTGCTTTGATTTTCTACACCTTACAAGCTTCCTCCGATATAAACCCAGTGTCTCTCTGACCTGCGGACAGCGCACTGACGTGGAGACAAGTGAAGCCGGAAATCCAGCCCATGCTGCCAAACCACGTGACGCACTGTTGCAGGAACAACTTCGGAAACATTTCAGGGAAAGGTGAACCTCTCTGCAATGTTCCACCCGTTACCATTCACCTGTCACGAGGCAACACCGTTTAGTAATTTCCACGGGGCGTTACATATGTTAACAAAAGCTCTGCCTTTTTCACAGGGGGAGTGGAGAAGGATATGAACCTGAAAACACCCGTCCCCATCCCAGACTCCATTATTCACAACCGAACTTGCTAACAATGTCTCTTAACGCTCTCATCCCATTGCCATTGGGACTTGTATGTTTCTGTTTGAGAGCACGTATCCTCACCTGTTACCCTTCAATCTGATCTTTCCTCTAGGCTCTCTGGAGCCTCAGAACCTCACTTAGATCCCTACTGCCTGCTCACTACTCAGCCGCACACCTAGAAGAACCCACCCTCGAATACTGCACTGTCTCCACGCTCTCTCTCCGTGGGAACCTGAATGCGCTACATTTTCTCCAGGCTTCTGGATGTTCCTTCGTGTTTTCACTGCCTGAGATCCTGCACTCCTTCATTTCTCCGCATAAATTGTTGCTTTTCAAGTCTCATCTCAAGTAACGTATCAGAGCCTCACCCGCTTGATAAAGGCTGCCTTTCTGTTTCTGCAGCACTTTGCTCGTGCCCCTCTTCAAGCGATGTCCACCTGAACCCGGCATTCCCTGTGTTCTCATCCGTCACACTGAGCTGCTCGAGCAATGGACCCTTCCTCATCTATGTAGCACCCTTACAGCTGTACTCCAGGATCCACGGTGGATTGATTCCAGCACGGCCAGCAACCACCCCACAGTCCCAACACGGATAGGGAATTGTGGATACTCAATTCCTTATATAAAATTATGTGGCAATTTGACATAACCTATGCATTCAGAGTTCACTTATGATATTAAATACAAAGTAAATGCTATGCAAAATCTCATACTATACTGCTAATACAGATATGAAAAAATGTACACAGTGTCTTGGTTACTTTTTTCCCTCACTGCTGAGACAAAATACATCATGCTCAAAATTAGGGAAGGAAAGGTTTATTTATCTCACAGTCTGTGGAGGTTTCAGTCCATACTTGGCTAGCTCTAAGGCAGGGTGGCACACGGCAGAGGGCAACAGTTCATAGCGGCGGAAAACAGCAAAAGCAGCAAGAGCAAAAGGGAGCAGCAGCAGAGAACAAGCCTCTTTCCCTCCTTTATGTTGTTTGCAGGCTACCCTCCCTTATACTGTAGAACTCACATCCATAATCCCAGCATTGGACCATGGATGAATCATAAACTCTAGAAGTCCACCCCATGACTGCATGAGCCTTTGGGGGGCCATCCAGATACAAACCATAACAGACAGTATAAATGCAATTTTCCCTCATATTTTTTGATTCAGAGTTGGCTGTATCCACAGACAAGGAACCAATACCTACAGAAGAGCTGACTGCCCTTAAAATAGAGTTGGCCCACATAAGGACAATAGCTATGTTAGCATTTGGAAAAACATGTAAGATTTCTAGGACTAACCAAAAACACTATGACCTTTCTCAAACTTCATTTATTGTTGAAAAATTACATATTCTTAGCTGGTGCTCAAATATAAAAATAACACATTTTCAGAAAATTTAGATCAGAACAACCACAAAAAAGATAAAGTGCTGAACGTAGGGTGGTAATTTCATGGCTCTGTATTTGACGCCTGAAATGCTTTCAACATTATTATGTAAAAGAATATTTCTAATCACAAAAGTGATAACATTGCTGCACAAAATTTAGACAGTATACATGCAATTTAAGAATTTAATACCAAGCAGCCACAGTAACATCACCCAGACAAGAGTGCCATCAGTATTTTATTAAACATCCGGTCTTTCTTTAACATCACGAAAAAGATATTACACCAAGTGTGTGTGCATATGTGTGTGTGTTTGTGTATATGCACGTGCACCTACACACCAGCTAGCTGAATGGATAGACCAGAAAAAATTCAGTGAAATGCAAAGCAGGAAACTATTTTGTTCTGCACGTTCAACACCCCTCTATTATATTCCTTTTTTGTGACTTAGGACAATCCCTAAGTATCTCTGCCCTTTAAGGTATTAATAACAAGTTGACTTTGCAAGTCCAAAAGTTCATTTTGTAATTCAATTTAAATCTTGTTCTTATTCATCCACTCATGCCTGTCTCAGGATTGGAAACCTCAGTGAGGCTGGACAGGAGTGACAGCAGAGGAGAAGGAATCGTATCTTTACTACTTTTTAAATCTCATTCTTCCACCCTTCCTCTGTCACTCACCACATTGTCTCTGCCCTCTCATAACTTTGAAACATGAGCAAGTTAATAAAAAGTACCAAAGGTTACACTAAATAATGATATAGCAGATGCCCCAGTTGTTTGTTCTTTCATAGAGAGCTTCTATAAGAACTCCGAGGACTAGTCTCTTCCACGACCCACCTAGAGTTTGCTGAAATGCGCACTGCTGTGAACCACGCCTCTACGTGCGGCTGTTCATGCACCTAGAGCCTATACCGCCACGGTCCACTGTACACAGACTTTTATCCTGCTGTCATCTCAGTCAACTGTCCATTACCGACACTCTTACCGCCATCCACAGTCACCAGATAGGACCGTCTCCCCATCATCAGTGGAAGAGGTACAGTCCACTTTCAGTGCAGCTTCTCTCTGAACTCTGCTACTTCACACAGGGTCACGGCCAGGCTCTGGCCTGCAACTTTTTCATGCAAAGCTCAGGCAACAGACCCTACTCTTTCCAAACTCCTAGAAAAGATAAAATTTTCCCAGGACTTACCTCTACCACACTAACTGCTCTGATAAAAAGATGGCAAAAGTCCCTGAGTACTGCGCAACATAGAAGTTTAGGATTCAAATGTTTCCTCTGAAAGCTGCCATCAAATCTCTCCTGAGCATTCCATATACCCTTTACCTAGATGCCTTTCCTATTAGTATCTTGCACAATTAGGGTACAGTAGTATTATCTCCGCATAGTATCAGTGATGGAAGGCACTTATCACATTCCCCAGTATTATTTGTATTAGTCTGCAAGCATATGTGAATTTAATTCTGCATCAAGTTATAACTGTCTTGGTTACTTTTCTCTCTTTGCTGAGACAAAATACCTGACACCCAAAATTAGGGAAAGAAAGGTTTATTTAGCTCACAGTTTGTGGCGGTTTCAGTCCATACTTGGCTGGCCCCAAGGCAGAGGGGCACATGGCAGAGGGCAACAGGTCACAGCACTAGAAAATAGCATCTTGTATTGTATGCAAGCTTCCCACCCCAGCACTGGGCCATGGATCAGTCAAGAATTCTAGAAGACCAGCCCATGACTGTATGAGACTTTGGGGGGACATCTAGACACAAATCATAACAGTATCGTGAGTATAAATGGCATGGGTACCATGATCAGTTTAAGTCATCACCATTTAAAAATATTTGCTCATTGTCTAGTTTTGGGTTATCCTCGGTACATCTGCTATGAATACTGGCATAAAGTTTTTGTGTGAATGTAAATTCATGGTTTATTTCTGCACAATAGATGACCAAGAGTGCATTACCTGGACCATATGTGAAGGACATATTTAGTTTCATAAGAAACTGCCAAACTGTTCTCCAGGATAACTAGAATTTTACATTCCCACCAGCAATGTATGATTCAATTTCTCTTGTTTCCTTGCCAACATTTTATATTATTTTATGTAATTCTAGTATATGTGCACAAACGTTTTATACATTACTGTTTTTATTTTTATTTCCTTAATGACTAATGGTATTGAATGTCTTTGCATAGGTCTTTTTTTTTCATCTGTACATATTTTGTGGATATTTGTCCTTCTCTTTTGCTCTTTTTCTAAAGAGTTTGTTTGTTTTTTTAATGTAGTTTTGAGACCTTTTTTATAGACTTTAGATACTAAAATTTTGTCATATATATGGCTTGTAACAGTTTTCTTGGAGTCTTTAGGTTGATTTTTCATCTTCATATGGGCTTTTCCAAATTTTAATTTTCATGAAGTCTAATATACTAATTTTTTTATAGATTCTACATTAACTGTCAAGTCTAAGCACTTCTGCCTGCAGTAATTCTAACATTTTTCTCCTATTTCTAAAATTTAAATAGTTTTACGCTTTAGATTTAAATCAGCTATTCAATCTGAGCTAAATTTTGTTGAATTTCTTAAGCTTGTGTTTTGTTCAAACTTCATATTTTGGCTGTGAACGTCCAACTGTTCCAGCACACAGGGATTCTAAAACATATTATTTTGAGCTTTCATTTACTGGGTACTTCCAGTTGGATTTGGTAAAAAAAAAAAAAATTATTTCAAGGTATATGTGCACAATAAGGCAATGTTACCAAAACAGCTCTAACTGTAGAAATCACAGCAGGATCAGTAACTTAGAAAGCTAACAGAAAACACATAAATCAAATATTTTCCTAATAAAACAAAACATCCTAAATATGTAATAGCAGACTTCTTTAAATAGCTACTATTATTAAATTTTGCTTAACCTAATAAAAATTTGGACTAAGGTCAAAATGGAAAGATTAAGTGTCAAGTTTAAAAAATAATTTCCTCATATTTTACTTCAATTACAACAGCTAACTCCGATGTGGACATTCTTTGTGGTACCAAATACACCAGCATTCATCCACGGAGGTGCAGATATTCAAAAGGAGGTCCAGGGCTGGGGATTTAGCTCAGCGGCAAAAGCGCCTGCCTGCCAAGCGCAAGGTCATGAGTTCGGTTCCCGGTACCGGAGAAAAACCAAAAAAAAAAAAAAAAAAAAAAGAGGTCCACTGATTCAGCTCTTTGCTACAAAGCATTAACTGAGCACCTCCTGATGATACAGATAGCAGATGTCCACAGGAATTTATACATCATTTATGAAGCAATTCCTGACTATTTCATGGAGTGTAATAAATTAACTCTATTCCTCTACATATAGCATCATGCTGTCTATCCACCACCCTTGGAATCAATAAAATCACACAAATCAATTATCTGTGCTCTGGTCTGGATTAATTAACCCAAATTAACTACTTTAAAAGCAATACAAGGCTAAAACAGGTAACTGACAACTAACGTCTAATGTAGAGCACACAGAATTTTTTTTATAGATGGTAGAAAACTAGTGTCCAGGACTAGGGTCTCAGGCAAAGAAGAATTTGGAAAGAAAAGGACAGAGGTAAGGGAGACTCTTTCAGACAACAGAGGTCTTAATCTAGCATCACAGTGCTTCTTTGTTCCTTATTATTACCCTAGATTGGGTGACTCACTCTTCCTTACGCTTCTGCTTGTTGCAAAGGCCTCTGGGTTCATACGTTAGTATTTCTTTGGTGTGCTTCAAGTCCGTTTACCCGCACTGAAGCTACTGTGATACAGTCCCCAAAGCTTAGGCTATGCCTCAAGTATGGGAAATTCACACGGCCACCACACAGTAGGACTGTCAGTTCAGACATCGAGTCCTATGTGCTTATGCTACGTCGCACTCTACAAATATCACAGAGAAACATCTGGGGTTAGTAAATTTCCACCTTAAAAGTACAGCACTTTTTAGAAGACAGTAGCTTACAGTTGTGTAGAATTATCCACCACAGAACTACCCAGCTGGATCAAGAGTTAGAAAAATGTTCCCTTCTCAATCTACTGAAAGTTTATATTGCTCCAACATAGTGTTAATTAGACCAAACCCCAAAATAGAGGTTGGCTCAAAAATTTTTGCATGAAAATTTCTACTCTGCCCAGTCCAGTGTTGGTGTCTCATGCCTTTAATCCCAGTTTCCTGGAAGGCTGAGTCAGGAAGATTGAAACTTTGAGGCCAGCCTGGGCATTTCAGTAGGCCCCTGTTTCGGCATTAAAAATGAGAAGGCCTTGGAATGTAGCTCAGTAGCTCAGGGGTGAATCCCTGGCCTAGCAGGTGTAAGGCCCTAGGTTCAATCCACAGTGAGAGAGAGAGTGAAGAGAGAGAACAGAGAGAGAGAGAGAGAGAGAGAGAATCTACTGGTCTTAGATTTTTAAATGATTACACATCACATGAAGATCTGTGAATTTGAAGAGATAAAACAATACTAATGATGATAGATAAAAAAAAATTTACAAAATTTTTATGGTATTGATACAACAGAATGGTCTTCAAACTCAAAAAATTAATATGCAAATGCAGGGCCACAAAATACAGCCTTTCTTTTCATGATTTCATTAAGTTAAAAGTTTTAGTGAACATAGACTAAAATTATTAATGTGTAATGTGATTTATGCTTTTGTAGTGTTTCACTCTTTCCCTCCACAAACCCGACTGTTTCATGTTATATATTATATAATCAGTATGAAAGGTTGATTCACCAACTGTTTAAGCCAAAGCAATTTTTTAAAATAACTATACACTAACATCCAGCAACTGTTTTACCCTGAGTCCTCGGAAAATGTCAAGAATATCTTTTTTGTAAGTATATTCAGTAAATTTCACTTATTAACACTTGTAGTGACACCAAGTAGATTCAATGACCAGTGCCTGAATTTACGTACAGACTCACCTTGATTTTAGTAAAAACTAATATTCTAGAACTTCCTGTAAATCATTTAACGATTCCCTCTGATAGGGCATGACTCTGCAGCTAGTGGCAAATGCATTTTAAAATCACTTTATGAGTGGCTACAAAAATACCGAACGCTGCACACTATGTTCTAATAACAGTGGTACTCAATTCACAAACTTAATTCTTTCCATGACTCCGGTCATAAGCCAAAATGGATGAGAGCTGAACCAAATTCAATAATTAGGTCCATGGTGACCTTCTGGGGAAATTTGATTGGGTTCTTGTGCAACTCATTTTGTGACTAGAATCATGGAAAGAATTAAATTCATGAATCACGTACCACTGTACTCCTATGGAATATACCCTGTAAGGACGGTCCTGGAACAATGTACTAAAATGAAATACCTTCTACCTGGGTTTCAGTTGAGACCCAAAAGCCAAGAATGAAATAGTTGACAAGTGCTGCCACATTTTTAATTGAACTGGAAGGTTATTCATGCAAAACTTGCAAAGGAGGATCTAAAGCCACTTTTAGGAGCCTGTCTCTTAAAAAGTAAACGGCCAAAAAGGTTGGGAGTGGAACAGAACATCTGATATGTTATAAATCCCACCATGATTTGTTCACCTCAAACACTGCAAAAGCTTTGAGGAGACTGGGTCCTTCAAAGTACTGAAAGCGAATGCTAACATTTGACTGACAGCAGTTCATGTTCGATGTGCATCTCAGTATATTCTGTTCCAAAAGCTGCTTGTAGGGAGTTTCAGATGGTTACTGGAGAACAGTGTGCCCCATTCAGGCCTCTTTCAGCCTTTCGTTAAACGAAGTAAAATGGATGTCTGCGGTCCTGAATTAGCAGAGCAGAGGAAGGTGCTGGCTAACTCTTCCCTGGGAGGGACAAGGTTCTGGGAATGTCTCAAAGACCAAAATAAAGCATTTGGAAGAAAGACCTAGCCAAGACAGGGTTCTTGATTCCTGTCCAACATAAATGCATAGTAAACACAACAGAAGGGATGAATTTCCAAGTTTCCAAGTACAAGGGAAGATATATTATTATGTAACTGGAAGAAAATGTAGTTCTCATGCCACAGAATAGCTGCAAAGTTCCAACAGTACTTCCGAGAAACACACCTATCTTCGGGTCTCGATAGGTCACATGATGCTGTGGTAAGGACACTTTGGTTTTAATAGTTCAAAAGCACAAAGGTGAATTTCTTGCTCGTGAAATGCCCTTGTGCGTCAGTGGTGGGGAGAGGCTGGCTCTGGCTCTTCTCGCTGCAGCTTCAGTGTCTAAAGCTGTTCACTGGTGTGCCAGAGTGAAAGGAAGAACCCTGGACCCTCTCAGCCTGGCCCAGCAGCAGTGCCGTAGGTCACTCTGCTCACCATTTGTGGGTCAGGTCTAGTTACATGGTCTCACGTGAGCCACAGAAAACAGGGAATTTGATTACACCATGTGTCCCAGATGTGCACCGCCTACAGCATCTGGTTACGTTCCCATCTACCACACCCCCCAGGTTATATTTAAATCAGCTGAGTCAGACTTTATCTTTCCTGTCTTCTCGGAGATCGGACTCTAGAGCAGCCATGGGCAGAAAGCATGGAAGTCAACTGGAAGCGTGAGTGAGGCTCAGCAGCTTTCCCCTCTCACAACACGAGTGGCCAGGGTAAAGATGGCTGAGTACAAGGCAGGGAAAATGGAACCAAAATTGAATTTAGGAATTCATTACTAAATGAGTGATTGTAAAAGAAATCACACTACCACACAATCAGCAGTGGTTGCAGAATACTTTATTTCCCATAATAGGAGGTAAATAAAATGAGACCTGAGATTACATTTATGAACAACAACAACAAAATGGCACTACTGGGCAGCTTTGAACAGAGAGAAGAAGAGGTAAAGGGGAGAAAATCCAGTTTGCTTAAACAGGAAGCACATGTGAGAATCTGTGCTACATGAATGTTATATGGCAGCGAATGGTAAAGTCAAACTCAAAGTAATTGAGAAAAAAGAAAAAATCGAAAGTGAGTTCAAATAAAACAAAACTATCCGTATTATTTTTTAAAAATTAGAGGAAAACAGCACATATTACCAAGAGAATCTCAGAAACATTAAGAAAAAAAGCTACTACTGAAGTAGGAAGAAAAGTTTTGAAATCAGACTAAACTGGTTGCAGTTATTTTTTTCCCAGATACATGAAACCAAAATTAAAGATAAAAATGCTTTGAGAATCTGACTTAAGTCAAAAACAGCTAGGAAAATGCTCCATCACAGCAAAATGAATGGCAGAAAATCTGATTAGAGTCTGTAACATGGGCCAAATAGAAATGCAGGGCAGAGACGAAAAATGTAACTTATTTCCCACAAACTAGATTTAGGCATAGAACGATAACCTCTCATACTATCAGAACATATTAATAGTGGGTCTCCCAGAAGCAAACTACCATTAAATCAGCAACTATCTGATCTCTGCATTTTGTTTCTGTCAGTGATAAAGAATCAAAGAATAAAACAGAATATAAGTGCTTAAAGAGGCCAAACCCCAAAAATAAAAGGTACAGTACTGATCTTTTATGTAAATTCGCTATAACTTGTAGAGCGTGTAAAAAATGGTCCTTACACAGAACCACAGAGCTGCTCCACAACCTTCCATCTACATATCAGCAACTACATGAAAATTATCAATTACTACTCATCTATACTAGGTCTTTAAATACCTGGTAAGAACCTGATTTGTATTGTTAACCTTGCTTCATAATGTATACAATGAAAGTTACATTATAGAAAAAAATTTAGGAAATTTCAAAAAATCCAATAAAAGTACAAAAGAAGAAATGAGTGTCTTAGTCACCTTTCTCCTTGCCAAAAACCCAACACCCACAATTAAAGAGGGAAGACTTATTTGGCTCACAGTTTGTAGAGCTTTCAGTTCATAACTGGCTCCAAGGCAGGGTGGCATGGCGGGGGGCATCACAGAGGAGAAACAGTGGATGGCAAGCAGGCAGACAACAGCCCTTTCACCCTCTTCCTGTCCCTTGCATTTTATGCAGATTACCCGCCCTAGGGCAACTGTAGCACTCACACCCTTAATCCTAGCCAGAACAATACCAAACCAAAAAGTGGATTTAGTAATCACACAACCTTGGTCCCAGCATCACAAACTCTAGATCCAGCCACTTCTGAAAAGCCCCCAACCATGACTGCATGAGGCTTTAGGGGGGACATCTAGATACAAACCAGAAGAGTACCATTCATTGTTTTTTTATCTGTTCTGTGTAAAATTTCTATTTAATTTCTAAAAAGTGACACACCTAGTTGTGTTTAAGAACATTCCATCATTTCAAAAAAACCAAAATAACAAAAACAAATACATAAACAAAACAGCATAGAGTGCAATAAAAATGATACAGAATTTCAAAACATGGTGATAGGGTATTAACAATGGTTGCTACACTACAAGTCATCTTCAAAATGGCTGCACATATAACCAGATATAGGCATGCAAGACTGATCAAACAATTGCACATTAACAGTTCCTTTCAATAAGCCAACAGATAGTAGTACAATTATCTTAGCTATCCTGTGCATATATATACACATATTTTTCCCTCTTCCTTCTTTTTCATCTCCCCTCCTTCATCCCAGCTGCTCCTTCCTATCTGAGCAGTTTCTTTTCCCTTTCACAGTATCTACTGTACCTTTCAGATTTTATTTACTCTTTCAGATTCTTATAGTAGGGAGGAAATATGATGTTTACACATGTGGACCTGATGTATTTCACTCTTGAGTATGGTCCCTAGTTGCCTCCATTTACCTATAAAAGCCTCTAGTTTACCTTTCTTTATAGCTGAGTAATACTCCATTGTATAGAAATACCACATCTTTTTTATCCATTCCTCAGTGGATGGACATTTGTGCTGTTTCCAAGATTTAGCTGTGACAAATTGTGCTGCTATAAACGTGGGTGCACACGATGTTTTCAGTTCTTCTAGAAAAATACCCAGGAGGGGAACAGCTTATTTTTTCTTTGAATGAAAAACAAAATTTATATGCATGTATAAGGGTAGCTGGAATAGGTGTATTGCTGATGTCTGTGGTTTATTGAAAGGTACAGTCTATGCTTAAAATTCTTTTTCTTGACCGATTTTGCATGCTTGAATTTGGTAATCAGAATGACTGATCTGAAAATAACAATATGCTGTGTAAGAACCATTGCTGAACTCTCATCATCTTGTATGGTGCAGCTCTGCATCATTTCCAATGTTTTTTTGTTTGTCTGTTTTTGGAGTTTTTTGGGGGATTCCTTTTTTTTACTTGTTACTGTCTTTGATTGTTTGCTCAATCTTACATTCCTATGTCTGGTGGACTGAGCAACTTGGTTGAAGATAACGGTATGTAATGTAGCAATCGTAAATTCCTATCATTTTGTTTTGAGGTCATGGATCATTTTTGTTGTTTTTGTGTTGTTTTGATTGTGTCTTCATTGTTGTATTGTCAGTTTTTTAATTTTTAAAATAAATTTTTAAAAATTTTAAAAGAACATTCCATCAGTGGTTTTTAATTATACCCATAATATGGGATTGACTTAATTTATCAGAGTACTAAGTATACACGTTCATTTTATACCCATAACAGACTACCATCATAAACTCCATGTAAATTATACAAGGAAGAAAAGCATTATTATCCCTATTTTACATATTAGGAAACTAACATTTTGAGAGATTAAGACACTGTTCAGTTCCAATAACTAGTCAATTAATGGCTGAGTCAGGAATGGAAATCAAATCTTTAAATTTTGAATTACTCTATACCATCTTCTTTACCAACTGGAAATAACATTACTATGGTTTTGGATGCAATTTAAAACTTTTTAAAACATCATATTTCAATTCATTCCAAAAATTTTCAATAACTATGTCAAAAATTGTTTATAAAACATGATAAATAAGATAGAATTTTTAACCCCAGGATCACATGGTTCAAAAATATGCACAGATCAGTGCAAAATCATAGTAATATATAGAATACTGTGTGTGTATATATATGTGTGTATATATAGAGAGAGAGAGACAGAGAAAGAGACAGAGAGAGAGAGGGAGAGAGATTGCATTTTGTTCAGAGCTTCTGCAATGAATTATTGAGAATATCACACTAGGGTAGTTTTTAAAGAGTGAATGCGTCTGCACCAATGATCAGGAAAAGGATATTTCACTTGGAGAGATTCCAATGTGCAAAGCAATGGATATATATGAAAAACAGTGGTTTTAGTAATAATTATCAGAATATTTTACTTTTAAATGTTATTTCTAACATCAAAAAATTAAGTGACTTGTTCATTATCTCAATAATCTTATATTGGCAATTCCTGCAGGTGATATATCCACATTCTTCCTTGTCCCCAAAGAGCTACAAGGAAAGGTAGATGAATATGCCCCTCAACAGATGTAAAGCACTTCCATATTTTTCTCCCATTACTACTGACAAAACACCTGATTATCATCCATATTCTAGAGCTGAAATTGGAAACCACTGATTTCTATGGAATCAAACTTCTCTCTCTCCCAGACCTTCAACAGAATCATTAAACCTTCTTTTATCTAGGAGGTAGTAATGCTTTTAGTTTGTATTTTGTAATGACTCTGTAAAATCTACAGCAGCAGCTCTAAAGAATGCATGAACAGGGACAGAAGGTCCAGACCCAACAGAACAGTCATCCAACCTATCCTTTAGTAGTTACTGAAATCTAAGTACTCTGTTAGGCTACACGAGCACCTACACGTAACACCACAGAATTAATTTCATTTGGCAATTACCACCAATCCTGTTCATACACATTTTAAGTATAATTAATGAGATACATCATGTTTCTATTATGGTGGCTATAGTTTCTCGGCCAATGACACATTTGTATTGAAAGTTTAAATAATATTTATGAAAAGAAGCTGGAACACAGAACCAGCCATACATGCAAATGCTTCCTCCTTAATATTAGCGTCTATAAAAATAACATTGCTAGCTAATAAGTATGCTCTACAATGCTCTCCACTGATTGCAATCAAAATGTTCTTGAGGAGAGAAATGGCCGTGGACTACGATCAATCTAATTTATTTAGGAAGAATGATGTGATACGGGAAAAATTCAAAATTACAATTAAAATCATGCACAGAAGAACAAGGTAATGTGCTGGAAGCGTCAGTGTGCAGTGATATACAATTTCTTGGAGTATGCATTTCAGAGACGATGTATGTAAATATGGGTACACGGATGAGATGGTTAACATCCTTTATAGGAAAGATGCAAACATCACCATCCAGAACTTTTATGTGTCTTGGGATCTATGTCTCTTGCAAACACAAACCACTTCTTTCAGGGGCCTTAGAGGTGGGGCAGACTGTCACTACATAGTCTAAGCTGACTTTGAACTCATTATGTACACTGTACCAGATGGCCTCAAATTTGCATCATCTTGCCTTAGCCTCCATAGTTGTGGAATTACAGGCACAAGCCATCAGGTCCAACGAGTCATATCGAATGCATTCTTATCCCAAATTTGACACAAAAATAAACACTTCATTGATGTGTACTGGGAATTTAATCACACTAAAAACCTTTGTGACTTTGCTGAGGACCGAAGTCACTGGAAGCACTGCCAAGAGTAGAGCATTGTCACTGAAACGTTCCATGTGACATCAGTCTTCCCAAGTCTCTTCTGGCCCCAGGCCACTACACCTTCCTTTCTACTCCGCATCACTGTTTCCGTCTCCAACTTCCTTTCGAACACTGCATCCCGCTTTTGAAATCCTTAGGTACAAGGGGGCCCCAGAAAGCCTTGAACGGGCATGACTAAAAGCCACAATGAATGTTCAAATTCTTTAAAAAATTACAGCACAAAATACTTTGTGATTAACCTCACTAAAAATAACTGCTCCTCTCTTTGAATGCTCTTTCACTGCACTGTCCTGGCTGGCTGCTTCCATGTCCTAAAATGATTAAAACTGTGTATCTTCCATGGTCGTTTTGACTTCGTGGAAGAGCTAGAAGTCCCACAATGACAAATCTTTTCACCTACTAAATTTATAGACTTAACACTAATAAAATTATTTTAGTAAATTTATAGATTTATATAACCATAAGTATTACCCAATTATAGAATAATTTCCAACACCCCCACAGATTCCTAATACTCATTCACTGTTACCGTCCCCCCTTCTAGCCCCAGGTAAAAACCAAACGACTCTCAAATCCTACAGACTTTTACTTCTGTACATTTCATTTAATACAGGCATGCAACCTATTGTCTTCTGTTTCTGATTTCTTTCATGTATCATAATGTTTTAAAATTTATCTAGATCTTAGCATGTATCAATATTTCATTCCTTGTTATTGCTGAATGCTATTCCACAGTACAAATACACCTATTCCATGGTACAATGGGTGATTTAATGTTTTAGCTACAAATATGATTTCTTTAAAACATTTAGAACATTCAAAGTTTCTATTTCTCCTTATGGGTACATGGTGTTATCTTTGTAGATGCATGACAAATTCCCAAAAGAGGAACTGAAAGCTAAGTACTATGAAGATTTATAATTTCATAGATAATGAAGCAACTATTTAAATTGCATTCCGTATGGGTTTAACCAACTTATAGTAACACGAAGTGTGTCCACGTGTGTGTGTGTTCACACTTTCTAACTCTATGGACAACACAGGGACTCCATCAGTGTATTCATCTTTGTCCCAACTCGCATCAAAGACTCTCTCACTACTGCTTTAATTCGCTTTTCTGTGAGTCTCTGTATTTATTTTTCATTTATATTACATTTACTTTCATCCACTGGCCTCCGCCTTTTGACTCTTTCCCAGCCCCCTTGTACTGCAACTCATTCTAAATTGAGTTGCCTGATGGTACAACGCTCACACCGTCCTTTTCTGTCTCTTTCCAATAACAGATACTTAACAAGTAGTTCCTGAATCAAGTGGTGGTCTGTTTTGTTTTTGTTAGCTTAACAACTTTTGCCATCTTTGCACAAGATCACAAGATTCTTAAGAATAAAAGCCAGTTCATATGCACCATTATATTCTGAGTATCCAAGAAAAGTCTTTTAACATTAATACATGGTCACATATTAACTGATGTGAATTTAACAGACACAAAAGCTAGGGTTTTACTGTTACCTGAAAGTCAGACTGTGTAAAAAGAAATGACCGCAACTCATAATCATACGCTTCACCAACAGGTGATGGTCAGAGCATGTTCTCAAAAGGACTGTGTTCTTTCTTGTACATGCTCTTTGTGTGTGTGTGTGTGTGTGTGCATGTCTGTGTGCACATGTGTGTTGGAGTGTGTGTATAGAATGTATAAAGTCTGGCAGATATAGAATATATAAAAATATAATACCATGTAAATACACAAAGTGTAACATAAAGTGTATGTGTGTACACGCATGCACACGCATGGGCAGATGAGCGTGCTACAATCCGGCAGAAATTTTTGGGAAGATAAAGGTATTTCCTTTCAAAAAATGAAACCTGCCATTTCAAAATGAACATTTATTGCAAAGAATGTTGTTGGCTCTTGCGGTACATCGTGAGCAATACAGCTTTGCGCTAACTGCTTTTCTTCATACTGGCTACCAGGTAGCTATCTTGCAGCTAACCAGTTAGGTTACAACAGGGTGAGCCTGCAGGAAGTCACAAAATCCTCCTACAGAGTCCAATGGAGAACCCATTTCAGAAACTCCACAGAGCTCCCTCTAGGCACTGAAATGTGCTAGAACCTGAGTTTTCTGCGTGCATATCTGTTATGATAAAATCTGGTCACGATTTTGTAAAGGTAATAATTCTCTGTCCAGGCAATTCGATATGTTCTGTGCATCTTCAGCAACCACAAAACATGTAACTAGTTTTCCAGCTTGGGTTCTTAGGTTTGCACTTAGTCGTACTCGTTTTGCAGAGAAAATGAAGGTCCACTTACCACGGCCCCAAAATTCTAGGGAAGGAAATGCACTGAAAAGGAATGGTATTACACTTTTAGCCATAAAGACAGGGCACTCTGATATTAACTAGACAAAACATTAAGAAAAGCAAACAAAAATTCTAGTTTCAAACACTAGCAGTCCTTATATTTTATCAAAAGAGCATCTAGTTATTTCAATGGTGCCTTTAAATTTTTACTCAAATCAGTGAGTCATTTAGCATCTACCACTTTCCTAATAACTCACTTGATGAACTCAAAGCATGGCTAATATTACTGGCATAAAACCACTAAACTAGAATTGGACAAATAGACTATTAATATTCCTAGTAAATTTTACTATAAAAATTGAGGTATTGGATGCGTTCAGCTTCATAAATTAAACTACTGAGCCAACCTTACGCAAGCTAAACATCTGGAAAGTGCCCACAGAAATTAGGTCATTTGCCAGGTGCAGCAGCACACTTCTATAATGCCAGCCCTTTGGGAGCTTGAGGCAAGAAAATCACAAGTTCAAGCCCAGCTTGGGCAGTTTACAGACCCAGCAAGACACTGTTTTAAAATAAGGGTGGAAAGGTGGGGATTAGCTCAGCGTGGATGTCCTGGGTTCAATCCACAGTACCACAGAGAGAAGGGAGAAGAGGAAAGAAAAAGAGAGATGGGAAAAAAGACAAAAGAAAAGAAACCGGGTAATTTACCTGCCTGCTTTAATGAAAGTAATGATAATCGTTACCTATGCCATGTACACACAAGAGAAACAAAAATGTATAATGCCTAAAAGCAGGAACTCCGATGAAACTGCATTATTAAAATTTTTTTACTCTGCTTTTCCTTTAGCTCTTGTTTGTCCTCACCACTCTTCTGGACACAAACGTTCAAGATTTCCATGTTGTAGACATTAAACATTACAAAATGTCCACAAAGCACAAATTTTTTATCATATGAATTCAGACAAATCATCTCCAATACATACACATTAATTTAAATTTCATTTTTATGACACCTATTAATAGTTCATCCAGAAGAAGATTCTCTTATCAAAGACGTCAAAATCTAATCAAATACAAAACTCTTACGGCATTTTTACAGGTATTCTTTAAATACATTTCATTTCTTCTTATCAAATATTACAATCCCTGACTCACGTACTAAGTTAATGTGTTCTTTTTCCTTTTCCTAAAGCTTAAAATTAGGTGTGATCACATATTAAACACAGAAATGGAGTGGGCAACTACAAGTTCTCCTATTGTACACAAATTAACACTGAGCCTTGGGAAAAGGAGAGCTTTTGAAAAGTGACACTGGTAGCCACAAGAAACATAAGTGGAATTTATACTTTCTGATGCCAAACCCAATGGTTTGACTATCCATTCATTCTGCCTTTTGATGAGTAGACTCATCATCTTGGCAGATTTGTTGTCCAAGTACTAGGGACTGAGCCCAAGATTTCTCTATCAGATCGATCAGACAGATAGACAGATACATAGATAGACAGATAGACAGACAGACATTTTTTGAGATAGCTTCTCACTCCATTTTCCAGGCAGAACTCAAACTCGCAATCTTTCCACTTCAGCCTTCCGTGGAATTGAGATTGCAGGCATTCACCATCAGTCTAGGATTCCAAGGAAAATTTTTGAAACCAAGATTTTGTGTCTGGGGTCATTGAAGAGCCATTTGGTGATTGCACCCATTGAGTGACACCATACAAATAAACAAAGGAAAGGAGAAGGTAAAAGACAGAAAACAAGACGGCCTTCACTAAAGGCTGCGACGCACTTAATGTTTCCTAACATGAGTTATCAATTTCCAAAAAGATATGCACTAACAAGTGTGACTCAACTATTTGCTTATTATCATACTTGATGACACTGACAAGTTTACAGATCGAAAAAATATTAACCACATGGAAATGAGTCACTCGGAGTAGAAATGGACCATGTTCCTAGGCGGTTCATCCGTCTCCAGGGCCTAACTGTCCATCCTTCCATATTTCCTAGAAACCAAAGCAGCAGAGCTGCAGCCAGAAGCAAAAACACCCACAGTGTCAGAGATGACCATGAACCGATGGCTGAGACTCTCCAAACAACCGAAAACACAAGCTAGTGGAGCATTTTCATATAAAACTGAAGAATAAATGTCACCATTTATCCGGTTTAAAAGTACAGGCCGATAGCCATACGATAACAATAAATTAGCATGGGTTTTATTTTAAAGGAAATACTTTAAGGAAGGAAAAATGGAAGATTTTTTAAAGGAATAACAAAAATGATAGCTGAAAGAATAAATGAGAGAGGAAAATGCAGTCAGACAGGGAAGCCTGGCACCTAGGATTTAACCTGCCTTTCCTATTCTTTTGATTTCCTTACCAATTCTCTTTCAAAGCTCAATTCATTTCCTTTCAGGAAAAATAGTATTTTATGCTTAAATAGTTTATTTTTAAAGTTCTTAACATCAAAGGACGTGGCCTGGTGACAAATCTCATCAGAATTATAAACGGAGTACCCAGAGGTTGGCTGAGAGCTGTAAAAGAAGGAAATGTTCATGTAAAGTCAGAAAATTGATTTTTTTTCAATCTAGCATGCTGCCTTATGGATAAAAAGCAACCAAATTGAAGAATCAGTAACTGACAAGCCTGTTTGCATATACTGACCTCCTCTCCCTGTACTACAGGAAAACATTTCCACCTAGAGTCCTTTCACTGAATATCTGGAGACCAAATAAAATCAACCATAATGACTACCAGAGCCAGATAATAATCAGTTGTTAATTGAAGCATCAAGCTAAGTAATTTGTGACAATTTCCTATCACGTATTTCTGACACGAAGTTTCACAGGACTCAAATGACTTTTAGGTTTACAGCATCTCTAGAAGTACATTTCAAAGTTTGGTCTATTTTTAAATGACATTTATTAGAGAAAAGAAAGTCGTTAGAGATAGAGTCCTAAACCTGAACTTGAAATTGCAACCAGTCTCACTAGTCTGGTTCAATTAAATGTCAAGAAACACAATATCATTTAAGCATGATATACACAGATTCCGAACACGAGCAGGTCTCCCTTCGGTATCAGGTGTTTCAGACACAACTGAGCCTTTAATATCGACTTGCCTTGCTTAACTCTATTCGGTGAGTAACTGATGGGTGTCTATATTCAGATAACTAGATTTAGATGAGCAACTATCATTTTTCACACCGTGAAGTTTCTAAAACAGTGTATTCTAAGATCTAACCTTCCCCTGAGGCACTTCAATAAGACATTTATTCCTGCTTTGCCATAGAGCTCTACCCAATGTAGTGCTTCATGACAAACTTATATGAATCTTTTCTGAGTCAGTATGATGTTATCCTGGAGTTTAAAACATCCATAAATTGTCCTGCTTCCGTTTCTACTAAATTACAGTTGTCATGTGAAAATATGAACTTACACATTTATCTTAATTGATAAAGGATACCCTCCACATAAATGGTAACAAAACCACTACACCCAATTTAAATTTTGAAGGTGCAAGGACCTGACAGCATCTCACACCAAATCTTACTCATTTTCAGCAGCAAGTACATTTTTTTCTCCCTCACACTGTGTTCCAGCTGTACTGCAAGTCGAACACACTAGTAGATGATGACAGTACGACGAAAAACATCCCCTTCTTTTTAAAATGTTAACCACCCTTTCCCATTCCAGAAAAATATACAGTTCACTCTTTCAGCATGTGGCCCGGTATTTCACAACTGCTGAATCCTGGCAAAATTATTCAGTGCCCCTAGAATATTCATGACCCGCTGTATTCTGGGTCGTCCTTTAGTGTTATTTTGCAAGACGTCTACTGCCTTGAGCCGTGTTTGTTAACTGGCATCTTTACAGGACCCTAAAATCGCACTTCCAAGTGTGAAATGACTACAGATGACACAGATATTCCCGAACGCAGCTCAGCACACTTTCAAACAGCACACACGCGGCCGGCTGGCTGACACACACCAAGTGATCGCAGCACACACACACAACGCCTACTTTCCCCCTAGACACAAGGAACATACTCAGTGACCCCCGTGCCCGGGGTAGTAGTATTTAGCAGACACGAAATTCATCAGTGGCTGGAGCACAGCGGCTTATGTCAAAGACTGTGAAACGTGGGAACAACCCGACTTCATCTCAAGGCCGTTTCCGAGCCTTACCCCTCGCCCACCCCACCCCACCTACAGCCTTAACTTCATCCTCGTCTCTGCCCGACGTTCCGGCCATGACTTCCCCATCTTCTGCCCTCTCCTCGTCCCTGCAAGTCTCGCAGCAGCTTCGCTCTCTCGGCGGAGCCAAGCCTGGGGTAAGGGAAGCGGGCAAGGGCTGAAGCGGGAGACTCCAGCAGCAGGTGAGGAGGAGAGGGTGTGGTGCTTTTCCCCGCCACACCCCGTCCCTGGAGGCGCACCTCCGGCCCAGGGCGGCCCCGCGGGGCTCGGCAGGTCCCCGACGCCCGGCGCGCCC
>NW_004955472.1:5779078-5790953 GCF_000276665.1 Chinchilla lanigera | reverse complement strand
GCGCGCCGTCGGCCCCGGGGCAGCGGCCGGAGGGAGAGGCCGGAGAGGGGCGGGCTCGGAACGCACACCCGAGGACTCCGGGCCCGCTGGCTAGCGGGTGGGTGCCGGGGAGTTTCGCCCCACGGGCGCTCCGGTCCCTTCCGCCGCCTCCCGCGTCCCTGCCCGGCCTGGCATCTGGACCCCCGGCTTTTCCTTGGAGCCGGCAACTCCGCCTGAGCCCTCCGCGAGATCGCGGCTAAAGAAACCGCGTCCCAGCCACCCTCCTCGCCGGGAACGGGCGAGGCCCCGGCGGCTCAGCCCCGGCCCAGAGGCCCCCAGGCCCTTCGGATAGGGGAGCCTGCACATCACTTTCGGAGCGCCGTCCCCGCGCGGCCCACCTTTTCTGCCCATCCCCTCAAGTAGCATTTTGCTCCAGAGAGCGCCCGAAGCTCCCTTAGATGTTGGCAGAGATCTGCCCAGAGACCTGTGACGCCTGGCTTTCGCAGGGGGACGAATTTAGGACCTGCGCTTGCACTGCGAACTGGATGGCGGCAGGTGCAGGGCTCCGCTGGAGAAAGGGGAGGGACGGGAGTCTGGAGACCCGGCCCCTTCGCAGCCATTTCCCAGGCTTTGCCCCAGAGCTGGCAAGCTCGGTCCCGCCGCACACTCTTCCCCGGATGGCCGCGCGAGCGCGCAGGGTGCTGCCCAGCCTGTGCGCCCTAAGGCACGCGCCTCGCCCCGAGAAGCTCTCCGGGACCACCCACAGCCTCCTGCAAAGGATCCTCCCAGTGGGAGCTTGTCTTACCCGGACTAAGCTGCAGGACATAATCGTTCCCGGGAAGTAAACTTTGGGCTGCGTGTGTGTGTGTGTGTGTGTGTGTGTGTGTGTGTGTTGCCATCATTCACCTTTTGCTCGGCACACACTACATCGCTGTATTACTCTGCCTTCTCAAGTACTTGACTGACTGCACGTTGCCGAGGGTTTTCCACGTGGGGCTTCGCCGAGCTCCACGGTTTGGCACGCCGGGCAGGAGAGGCAAAGCGGTGCGGCGCGGAGGTGGCGCTAGGCTGCTTCGCGCGGTGCGGCCGCTTCTGCGAGGGCTTTATCCGTGCAGCTCCTCCTCAAAGCCTGGGACTCCCGCAAGTAGGGAGCCGGCTGACCGCCGGGTGGACAGCACCGGGCGTGAACGCCTAACGTGGAGTCGCGGAGCGCAGAAATGGAACTGGAGGATCCCGTAGAAAAGATGCAATTTGCCTTGGGAAGAGCTCCAGCAGCGTCACTAGCAGTTCAGAAATCCGTTTCGGCCTCCCCGGTGAACGGTGCAGCGTGCAGGGGCTGCGGACTAGTCGCAGTAAGCCAAATCTGAATTACGGGAAAGAACTTAATTTGAATTTTGTAAGAGTTGACTCTGGCTGAGGCAGTGGCCGAGAGGAACTGCTGATAAGGGTAATGGATTCGTGGAGACTGCCCCGTGGAGCGAGCCAGGCGCTGGCGACTGCCCCGCAAACGCGCTGTGCTGCTCGGAGACCCACGCTTGGCGAGTCAGGGCGCGGGTCCAGCCAGCCTGGTCTTTGCTCCTGAGGCAGTTAAGGGAATAGCCTGAAGCTAAGCCTCCAGGGAACGTGCTTGAAGGAAAAGTCCACAGTGACTAGGGTGGTGAGATGTTTAGTGACGAAAGGGGCGTTTTGTTTCTGGGTCTATTCCTTTTCCAGGCGCGACATTTTTTTTAAGGTTTGATACCTCAAGATGTATTACAGGACACTGACTCTTTGCAGGGTTCCAAAGAGAGTTTGGGGCAGGTATTAATCTAGAAGTGGTTGGTTTGACCCAAGGTTTGATGCTATTTTGAGATTTTATTCCTAATTGATAAAGGGCTGCTCTGATACTAAACTGGGAATAAGAATTGTGATAAACTGCTGCCAGTCAAAAGTCATCTTTAACTTACCCTTTCTGATTACGTAACACTATCGCTTAACAGTAAAATATGGTAGACAATCAGGCGTGAATTGAAGAACTGTCGAGAAATTCACTTGGTGAAAGAAAACCCCAAATTTACAGCAGAATCTTTGCTAACAAGTTTCTGGCTCCAAATTCTTTTCATGGCGTTTCTTAATTTGTAAACTACTGTCTTCCACTAAATCCTCTCTTTAAAAAATAAACATGCATCATTTGCACATTCACTACCTTTAATATCAGAATGGGTGCTTTACAGTGCTGGGGAATGTTATGGGAAGGGATTTACCCGCCAGAGAAGGGTCTTTCTTTTTGCCTTTGAGTTTTTCAAGATACGTAAGCAGCACTGTTAACCCGTAGCATATTATACAAAACTCGTGTAGTTTTGGACTCTCTTCAAGAAGCATTCGCTTACTCCTCTTGCAAAAGTCCAGTTCTTGGAATTTTGGAAAAACTAAACTCATGTTTGTCATGTAAATAATGAGGATAGGAATTACTCAGTCGTGCTCACTTTTCACACTTCACTTTTCTGGGGAAAAATAGTTAAGAAAGACAACATCAGGATACAAAGATCCATTCTATGTCCTGTACCCTGTGTCTATTAAGGAACTGAGAAGAAGCTACTGAAACTCAAAGGTACTGTCAAATCCAAGCGCCTTTCAAATCCCGCCACCACCAAATTAAAGTAACTACTGCGTGCTTCCAATGGCTTATGTTTTTCCATAATCTTCGAGAAGTGCAAATTGTAGTAGGCAAACACTATCTACCAGTCCCTTGGTATAATAGCTCTTCCAGTGAGACGATCTAGAACCTTTTGTTTCTTGAAGATTATTACTTTATAAAATGTGTTTTGAGAATACTATTTTGCCGTCCTGAAGCATATTATTTCATCTACTGATGAACTGCTTTGTTTTAAAGTTATTCTTTGTTTACCAGTATGCCTTTTACACCGTAAACTCTAAAGTGACTACGGGGGAATATATATGGCTGTTCCCCAACATGTAGCACAGAATCTAACTTACACAGAATAAAACAGGTGCATTCAATGATGAGGAAAATAATAATGAAAGCTATCATTTATTGAATAGTGGCTATGTTATGTGATTTCTGTACATTATCACAGTTCATCTTTTACATCCTCAAACTATAGGCAGGTTGAAACATATGCAAATTTACCTAAGGTAATAAAGCTATTTTGCTATACTCCTGTTGGCATAGAATCTATACCTTCCTGACTCTAAAACCTGCACTGTTAAATATTTTTCTCAGTTCAAATAACCAGACACCACATTTGTAATTGCTCAAGATTAAAGGAAATTTAAAGTTTTTTTAATACATATAAAAGAATATGGCAAATTTTGAATCAGCTTTTTAGGTTTATGCAATCTGGTCAATATCTATTTGCATATAGGTACACTACAAAAGTTTAATTCTCTTATGTATTAAATTATGATAGCGGCTTTGTGGCATTATTACCATCATGATACTAAATACTGGGTTGAAAGTTTTTTTGAAGAGAGGTCACACCAAAATGAATTTATGATTACAGAAAACTATTCATTATTTATTTCAAGTTGATATCCTTATGTGAAAAAATAGAAGATTATTATAAAGTCTCTGTTAAGTAAGATGAATTCGCTCTAGAAATGTCTTGTACAACATGTCTATGGTTGTACAACAATAATGTCTTGTATACGTAAAAGTTTGTTGAAGATAAATCTCATGATATCTCTTGTTACCAGTTTTTAAAACAGTAAGAACCCTGGAACATGGATGGTATTGAATAAGAATATGCCACAAAAATGTAATCATTTCTACTGCCTTGTATTACAAGCTATATTTTAAATGTAATATCTATAACAAATGTGATATATTATAGATACATCCATACCGCAGTAGACTATGCTGCTACAGGAAAGGAGTAAGGAAGTTCTCTTCATAGTGACATGGAAAGGTCTCCTTGTAGTTTCAGGTGAAAATAACAAGGTGCACCGAGGTGTTTAGGCCTGATATTAATAAGACTGGTTGAGCTTACAGGGCAAACAATCAGATAGGGTCAAGGAGAGACGTGAAGATGCCGATGGTTTTTGTTTGCTTGTTTCTGGTTTGGCTTGGTTCTGGTTTTGATTTGTGGACCATGTGAAAGTTTTACCTTGCAACAGAAAGAGAGTATTTTGGAAGGCTGTATAGAAAGAAGAGTATAACAGCCTTCTCCTTTACATTTCTAAAAGTTAGAAAGAAAAGATGGTGAGACGGTGTTCAAGAACATGGCTTCCAATGCATTTGCTTGTTCACTCCCTTTGTGAGGGAGAAACCTTAGGAAGCATCCTTGCTTGGTCTACTGTGCCAGCTAAAACCCTGGCATTTGTTTTTTTTTTGTTGTTGTTGTTTGTTTTTGTTTTGTTTTGTTTTTGTTTTTTTGTGGTACTGGGAATTGAACTCATGACCTTGCACTTGCCAGGCAGGCGCTTATTCCGCTGAGCTATATCCCCAGCCTGGCATTTGTTTTCTACTGTTCCGGAGGGTGGAAATCTAAAATCAAAGCATAGCAAATTTGTGCCCTGGCAGTGTCTTCTCCAGGCTTGAACACAGCTGCCTTCTCTCTGCGTCCTCACCTGTCCTTTCCTCATTGTGTGCACATGGGAGCAAGGTAAGGGGTGAGGGGGAGAGAGAGATCCCTGTACCTCGTTTCCTGAGGCCGTAGAGTCCCTTCTGAGGGCCACACCCTCTGACCCATTAACCCTCATCATCCCCCAAGGCTCTCACAAAGTCTCTTCCAGATAGCACTGCAGTAGAGGTTAGGGCTTCAAGATGCGAACCGAGGGTGGAGAACACAGCAGTGGGTGTGCGGCAGCAGGTACCAAGCCTCATCTCCCTGCCAGGAGGACCTCTGTTGGACTAATAGGATAATGACTACTAGGAGGAAGAGCTCTGTTCCCGAAAGCAGCTAATAGGATGTCTCTGGTTTAGGACTACTGATAATGGATAGAATCCATCTCTGAGGCATGGATTCCAGGTAAATGTCAGATAGGCTGTGTAATTTTGGACTATGAAATGCAGATATTTAAAAATTGGAATTCAACGCACTGTCTGAAGAACCATGCATGACTTACTTAGAGATATATGTTCAGAGTTACAGGAAAATGTCTAATACAAAAGAGGAAAGACCAAGAGAGCTGTTACTGATAAACTTTTACTTTGTTCCTTGAAGTGGTTCAGTTTACCTGGATATTGTTTATGGTTTCTGATTCATGGCAGTCTGGTTTTAAAAATCATCTCCTATAAAATAGCTAAAAAGTTCTGGTTTAATTCCAATAATAACAAATGTTTGCTAGACACATTTTAGGTACCAGGCATGTCCTAGAGAAGCAGATTTCTTGACTCATTTAATGCTTACATACCATTAGTCACTATCTTCATTATATAAGTAAGAAAACAGTTACAGAAAGGTCAAGGACTTGTCTGTTTAGCTGCTTACATGGCAGAGAAAGGCTTTGAACCTTGTCTATCTAAATACAGGGCGCAGGGGCTGGGGACTTAGCTCAGCGGCAAAAGCGCCTGCCTGCCAAGTGCAAGGTCGTGAGTTCGGTTCCCGATACCAGAGAAAAACCAAAAACAAAACAAAACAAAAAAAAAAATAAAAGGAATAAATACAGGGCCCAAATTTGTAAAGTACACAGCGGGTTCTATTTGGCTGTAAAACCTATAAGAACAGGAGCTTGGTTCTGCTGTGAACCATAATCTGCCCAACACAAAATTGTTCATGGACAGCGGAGAGGAAGGACATGGCACGTAACCATAACTGAGACTTCCCTTTGCCACCCACTGTACTAACTGTGTAATATACATTTTCTTATTTAATCTTTGCAATTCCATGAATTAAGCAATATTACTGACATCCGACCAGTGATCAAAGTTAAATTAATGTTTTCCTCAAAGTCTCACGCTATTCAATACAGAAACAATTGAAGCAAGGAATCTATTGTGTTTCACTATTAAGCAACATTGCTTTTAACTCAAGCTATTGTTTTATTTTTTATTTTAAAAAATAAAAGAAGGAAACCATATTAACAAACAGACATCCATTTACAAATAGCATAAGAACAATACAAACAAAACAGAGTTACAGACAAAGTTGTAGGAAATTAACCATGGTTGTTGTATTACTTATTGATATCTTCAAAGTGGTTTCTCAAGAAAACAGAGACATACAAAATTGATCAAACAAGTAATCATTTATTGTTCCTTTCTGTAGAGCAATAGATGACAGTAGTACAACTATGTTAGCTATCCTGTATATACATATTTACATAATTTCCCCTTCTTTCCCTTCTCTTTTCCTACACCCCAGTTGCCCTTTACTTTTGAGCATTTTCCTTTTGTTTTACAATGTCTATCATACCTCCTAGTTTTTATTCACTGTTTCAGGTCTTGCACTAGTGAGACAATACGATTCTTACAAATACAGGTCTGATTTATTTCACCTATGAGTATGGTCTCTAGTTGTGACCATGTCCCTATAAAAGCCTCAAGTTTATCTTTCTTTAGAGCTGAGTAATATTCCATTATATAAAAGTACCACAATGTTATATTTGCAACTAAGTCACTCGCCTCAAATTCAGTCCCCTTTCTAGGGTCTGATTTGGAACACCTGCTGCAACGGAATAAAAGGCAACCAAAGTTGGAATTGGAGTAAAAATCTTTCTCAGCAGTTGAAGTGTTTTCCTGAAGAAACAACTTAAGTGTCAGTGATTCACCACTTGCCAGCTTCCTAAGATAAGTGGATGCCCTGGTGACTATTTCTGACATTTTTTTGACAAGGGAGGAAATCAGACAAGGTAATATGGTCAGAAAAAAGCAAATGTTCCTTTCCTTTTGCAACTTCAGCCGGTCTTATTTCTTACACACGGAAGTCGTACTTGTTTTCTTCAGCTGTCTCTCGGCCTGTCAGTCAGTGGATTCAGGAGCCATCATATAGAATTTCAAAATGCCATTCTGTGTTGCACATTAGAAAAAAATGAAACAACCTGTAGAAGACTTTTACTTCTACCCTTTCTTCAGATTTTTCTTTTATTTTAAACATAAACTAACACTAGGACTGTCAATTGAAAGTTGAATGTGGACTGGTCTTTGAGGGACCAACTATGGATGAGTTTACACACCAGGCCAACAAGTTTGAAATTCACCCTCACAGTAGCAGGATACATGCGTCTCCCTGTAATGCTTAGGCTGCAGACTGTGGAGCTGGACACTTTGGCTTTGAATTCTGACTCTGAGATTTGCTAGTTTTTTGGACTCTTCAAAAGATAATCAAGAGTGCTGTAGGAGGAGCTAGAAGGACACTTGTTCTGATTTAGAAGTGTTCGCCAGAGGCCCATGGGTTAAAAGTGTGGTTTGCTAGTTTATGACACTACTGAGAGCTATGAAAACTTTCAGAGGGGAACTTAGAGGAAATTAGGTCACTGAGAGAATTCCTTTGAAAAAGAGACTGGGATTGTCTTCCTTCTCCCTCTCCCTCTCCCCTTCCCCCCTTCTCCCCCTCGCCATCCCCCTTCCGCTCCTCCCCCTTCCCCTCCCCCTCCCCCTCCTTCTCCTGTTTTTGCTTCCTAGCTGCTATGATGTGAAGTGTCCCTCTGCTGTACACTGCCACCATGGCATACTGTGCTGTCAAGACCCAAAGCAACAGAGCCAAGCAACCACAGCGGGAAGCTAGGGCCTGACAGACTGGGTGGAGCAACTGGGCACAACCTACCGACTTAGGACACTTACTCACCATGCGCACAGAAGAGGAGCACCTGAACCTGTCTGGGATCAAGCTCAGCCCCGTACCTGCTACCAATCTTCTAAGAAGAGAGCATGCTGAACCTGGCACCTGAGCTCGGTCCTCTAGCACAAGATCATCTGATCGTCGGGGACAACCTGGACCAGCTGTCAAAGAAGACATGAAAGGGTGGCAGCGACTGACTTGGCAGCCACCGCCCTCTTCTCACCGTGGTCCATTCGGCTTGCAGGACATTTCTCTGTTTCTTTCAAACCACCCTTTTCTCCCTGAGTACTTCTTTTGAACTTCTTCTCCTTTTCTTTTTCCTTTGTTTGTGCCATAAAATAAATGGTAATCTTTCACATCCACTGAATGTCCCAACCGATTCATTGATGGGGATGAATAAAAACCTCTAAAAGCCTGCTGGCCCTACACCATCAGATAACGTAACCACAGACTGCCCCTGTGAGCCCAAAGGAAACTTCCTCTGTATAAGAAGTTTATCTCAGGTATTATGTTACAGTGGAGGAAATTTGCCTTCCAAGTCATTTTAGGAGACATAGGAACAGGGCAAAAGATCAAGAAGAGAATTAAGGTAGCTGCACATTGATATTCAGGCTGAAGATGAGTTAGTGACTGAGCCCCAGTACCTCTGAAGGTGACTCTACTTGCAGATGAGTCTTTTAAAGATATAAGGAAGATAAAAGGAAGACCTTAAGGTCTCCCTAAATCCACTCTGACCGGCGTCCTTATAAAAACAAGTGATTAGGAGCCATGGAGCAGCATGAGGGTGTGTGTGCACGAAGGGGAAACCGTCTGGAAGCCCGGCAGAGAGGTCCCAGGCTGCTCCATTCCTGACTCCTTGCACAAAAACTTACTTTGTGTTGTTTGTGCTGGTGGATAGTTGTAAAAGATAATTTAAAGATTCAGGGTGATAACTATAAATAAACACATAAAAGATGAAGGTAAGCGTAAGGTAGCAGTATAAGAAAATTTTACAAGTGTCTGTGGCTGGAGCTATAACTAAGGCCACAGCACTTGCCCAGCAGGCCTGTACCCCAGGTTCCCTCCCCGGCATTTGCAAAAAAACAAACAAAAAGAAACTGTCAGTACAGCATGCCTTAAGCTTAAGGGTATAAATGTTTTTTTATTTTTTTCCAAATAAGTCTTTGAATATGGCAAATGAGATTCTCTAAGTTGGGGGATTATAAAGGATTCCTAAAGTTTAAACCCGCTTTCTCCAGGATATAGTAGCTAAGAATATGAAATTGAGTAGAGAAAGAGAAAATGCATAGGGATAAAATGAACCAAGATATGGTGGGACTATAAAAGCACACTGAAATATATCTTAGCTGCATTGCTCATCACTGGGACACTGTACCCAACACTCACAAATTTTGGCTCACGGCTTGTAGAGACTTCAGTCCATGGTTTGGTCACTCCAAAGCAGGACAGAACAGTAGAAGGGCACACGGCATGAGAATAGCTGCTTGTGTCAGCTTCCATTTCCAAGGTCAGTTTGTGATCCAACAGCTGCGGAAGCTCCAGGGATCAAACAGACTAGGATGAAGGAAGGGCCAAGGTAATGTGAAGAGCACCTCTACCAATACATCGTCACTCAGACTTTAGTCATTTGGTCACAGAACTATAAGACAGGATGAAGGAACTGTTCTCTTTTACTTGTTTGGCAATATTCCCAGAAGATGATTAGCGATCTCTTATTGACAGCTAAGGAGAAAATGAATGTTTAATTTAGAAGCTGTCCTTTGTCTGCTGTGGGTTATTTTTAGCTTAAATTCATCTTTTTGTAGTATTTTCTAGGTATTTTGGTGAGTAAGCTTTTCAACTTGATTGGCTTGGGACCAGCCAAGGGGCTTGGTGGGACACACTTCTGGGTGAGTCTGTGTGGGTCGTGGAGGCATGGTCTAGACGCTGTTTCTGATCTCTCACCCGTCCCACTTTGCCGCTGTTACCCTACTCTGCTGTACTAGTCACGTTGTTTTCACTGACAACCCACACTTGAAGGAGGAAAGATTTATTTTTCTCAGGTGTCAGTGAGTTTAGTCTATGTTTAGCAGAAACGGTATAGTAGAGGGACAGAAGAGGACAGCTGCTCATTGTATAGAAGAGGAAACAAACACAATACCTTTCCAGGTCTCAACCCTCATGACCCACACCTTCCAATTAGGCCCTCTCCCCTAATAGCACCTTCACACATGAACTCATCGGTGGATTAACTGGCAGATGAGTAGAGCCCCCCAGTGCTCCAATAACCTTCTAAAAGCCCAACAGCTGAACACATGAGACTTACAGGGGACATTTTATATTCAAGCCATAACACCCATTTCCAGGCCACCATAAACTGACAATCTTTGCTCCATCATGCCCTTCCACCATAACATTTCAGCCTTTGAGCCAGTTAGCCATGGACTAATCCTCTAAAACTGTGAACCAAATCAAAAGTTTCCTGCTTTCACTTGTGAGTATTGTGTGTTGTATCTGCTTGAGAGAACTGTTGATTAGTACTGAAAATCTGTACCCCCAGGAAGTGGGGTCATTGCTGCAAATGTACCTAACTGTGTGATTCAGAAGCCTTTCAAACTTTTGTGGGTGGAGTTTGGAAAGGCTTGGAGAAGTGGTCTCAAATGCTATACGCAGAGCCCAGTGGGTGATTCTGGTTGGAGCTTGCACAGAATAATGATAGGAAGGCAGACAGTAAAGGCCAGGCTCAGGAAGTTGGGAAGGAGGACTTCATTGGCAGTTAGACTAAAGGCCATGTGTATTATACTCTGGCAAAAGAAAAGTCTACATTCTTCTCATGTCCTTTGACCTTACAGGAGACTGAGTTCTGTGTCCCTGCGGTGTTTCAGGCTTGGAGGCAGCAAACCCTAGACTGAACCCCCTGAAATCGTAAGCCACAGAAACCTCTCCTCCTTTAAATTGTGTGTGTCATATATTACATCTCACTGATGGGAAAGGTGACTAATACAGATGTCCTGTTATTATTCCTAAATTTGTAGTTAATTTTACTTTTTACTCAGATTATAAAAGTTTTTATTTTACTTAACTTTGATCTTGCCCACATAGTGAAAATGCTAATGCATTCAAACATTTTGTTGTTGCATGTTTTTAGTTGTGCCCATATGTAAATGCAAAAAATAGATTTTGAAGTGTTTTCATGAATAAATCTGATTATTTTGAAAAATATAACCTGTTGTTTAATAAGATCTTCATGTGATGACACCACATAAAGTAGCTGATATCAGTACAAAGTAGCACAACAATAAACTTGTCACCTTGAAAATGTATAGCTTTCAAAATATTTTACCCAATGAAAAGATTCTGTAATTCTTTTCTCGTATAATTATATTCAAGGTTATCTCATAATAGAATGAAATGCTAAAGGAATTTGTTGCCAAATTTTTATTCTAAAGTGAAGAACACAGCATAAAACACAATGGCAAGTTTCCTTGTTAAACTGAATGTTGTATTACTTGCCACAATCCTCTGCCAGTTGTTGTTGGGTTTTCTAAAGCTTTACAAACATCAAGAAGACAAAGTATGGCTTCTATTTCAAGCAGTGTACCAACATTAAGATGAATGTGACTCTTTCTGAAAGAGGGCCACGTTGCAAGGTTTCTTAGTGGGGAGATAAAGCAGCAAAGTGATGAGCTCAGTTGCTGGCTGTGTTGACAAACATCAAGAAAGCAATGACCCACTTATCCAGCACAGTAACTTTTTTAAATAAAAAAGCACACATGTTAAAATTTTAATAAGTATATGTACCTGCACTATTTTGTTATGAAATATAGTTTTTATTTGGTACTTCTATTAATCTTTCTAAATAAATATGGAGTTGTTTCTGTTTTATAAACAACAAAGTGGCACTTGTGTTAGGCACCTGCACAAATTCACCAGCAGTTTTCTGCAGACCAGTTGTTTCCTTTAGATTCCTAATAATTCAAATTGCTCAAATCAGTGTATAAAGTCTGAAATGGTGGGTGAAGTTATCATCAAAGTAATTACGAATTCAAACCCTGTGACAGTGTTTACGTTTTTCCACCAAAAATTGGTTATGTAATTTGAAAGAAGGTAAGTGGTTGACTGTGAAATACAGTACAATCTAAATCATACAAAAAGAAATTATAAGTATAGAGTTTTTTATTAATTGTATTTATGGT
>NW_004955472.1:5719709-5778268 GCF_000276665.1 Chinchilla lanigera | reverse complement strand
TATATATATATATATATATATATATATATATATATATATATTCCCTTGTTTTTGACTACTCCTTTAGGAGAACATGTCAAAGTTAATCTACTCTTCCATGATGGCATTTAGGAGATTTCTACACTTCTTTTCCTACTGTAGCTAATTCTACTGCTAATATACTTATTTATGCTCTGCTATACATAAGAATTATTGAGTCATTCTTTCCTTTTAAGCAGTTTCTTTCCCTTTCACAGTATATATTGTACCTTTCAGATTGTATTTACGTTTTCAGATTCTTACACTAGGGAGCCATATTTACACATGCGGGTCTGGGATGAGGGAAAGGAGGAAAGAATGAAAGAAGAAAGTGAAAAAAATATATATACATAAGACAGAAAGGACAATTGTACTACTCATTTCTAATGATTTATTGAAAGGAACAGTTAATGTTTAATTGTTTGATCAATCTTGTATATCTATATCTGGTAATCTGAGCAACTACTTTGAAGATAACAATATGTAATACAACAACTATTGTTAATTTCTTATCATATTTCTTCGAAATTCTATATTGTTTTTGTTGTTTTTGTGTAGTTTTGTTTTTGTCTTTTTCATTATTTTGTTTTGTTCTTTTCTCTTTAAATTAAAAAAGAATTGCTAAGTCATAAATAATACTTTTTCAATAATAGAAGGAAATTTGAATTTTTCTCCAAAGTGTTTGTAGAAAGTTACATTCCTAGCAGCAAGATACAATATAACACGGGGATATACAGTATCTCCAAGATTAGGTACTATCAGCTATTTTTTACTAAAAAGTATATGAAGTGGTGCATGTATGTGGTACTTATTTCACATTAGCTATGAGAAATTTTGATTCTAAATATCTTTCCATGTACATTACAAAGTATTCTTTTCTCTTCTGAGAAATGCCTGCACATGGCTTTTGCCCATTTTTATTGGATTATTTCTACTCACTGATTTGTAGTTCTCTATATATTTTTACATCATTTTTTGTCAGCACAAATGCAAAAGATTCTCATTTAGGATTCATTTCACCTGTTATTGTACTTGCTTTTGCTTAATCTTTTATTACTAGGAGGTGATCTTGATAAAATGATCTAACCTTTAACAGGAACTAAGCCACTAAATGTGACACCTCCTGCTCTTTTAGCAGTGTTTGTTTTATTTATTTATTTATTTATTTATTTTTCTCTTTTAGAGACAGGGTCTTGCTATGCAGTTCAGGCTGGCCTTAAGTTCACTTTGTAGCCCAGGCTGGCCTCTAACTTGCAAGGATCCTCCTGCCTCAGCCTCTCAAGTGCTGTGATTACAGGTGTGTGCCACCACACCCAGCTCTCTTTTGTCATTGTTGAAGCCAATGTTATATCAAATATTCTGGTTTTGTATATTTCATTTAACTGAGAGATAACCAAAGAAAAATTAGTGCTGAAATAGCTCGAAATCAATCACTGTCACCTGGCAACCCAAGCAGGAAATATGTATAAATGCTCAGAATTGCCACAGTTGGATTCACAGTGTAGAATATGGTTATTTTTATACTAACTTATAAAATGATAATTTTGTAAAGCCCAAATACATCATCTCCCAAAAAGTTATTTCTATAGTACTTCTACAACACAGCAGAATGTTACTTCTACAACTGATGATATCCCCTGAAATGCAGAAATCACATACAGCAAAATTCAAAATTAACACTGATAGTGATGTACCATTTACTTCAACAATAGTTATATGAGAGATAAATGGCTGAGTTTGGGTTTGCATATAAAAATATAAACTATACTCTTTTAAAATTTTCTCATAGAATATTAAACGTCTAAGTCCTTTGATAACTAATCTGAAAAATAATGTTGCATAATTTTCCTCTCTAAACAGCAGCTGTACATAAATTTTAAGGAAATCTTAAACCCACCACCCACATCCGCACTCTCTTTCGTGCCTGAGATCTTTCTGTCCATCTACCTGGTTACACATGATTTTCTCTTTGCTAGGTGGTAACCAACTTCTCAGACGTTTCTGACTCTGTAATAGAGATGAGAGTAGGGTCTGCAATAATTTTTTCCCTATATCTTAATATTTTAAGAAGGAATTATACATACATATCAAAAAGAGTAAGTGTGTTTTAAAAAATTAATTGAGGAAGAAGATTTATTTTACATGTTCCATGCTCTTACGTGAATATTCTATATTGGTAAGCACTAATTTCTCTGCTTTTTAACACTAGTAGCTCCTTTAATTTAAGGGTTACTTCCTGGCTTGTTGAAGGAATAGTTTAAAATTTCCTGATTTCCTTCTGTTTTCCTGATTATTATAACTGCAATCACTTTTAATATCTATCATCATTTTTAAAAAACAATTCAGTGCAAAAGTCAATTATTGGTTCATTTTGTTTGAAAATAGTATCTATCTCCATAGACAACCAAATGCAGAAATATTTTTCCTTAAGATGTCCCTGCCTTTTCTCAAACATATAATCCTGTTTCTCATTGAACTACCTATCTTACCATCTATTGTACCACTGACTATTACAGTGTTTAGATAGTTGACCATTGACAAGGTCATTTCTCAGCTCAGCGAAGGCACATATAATAATATGTTTACATTTGTTTCTCTAGTCTGCAGCAAGGTTCCTGGCACAGAGTAGGTGTTTATTAAATATTTAAATGACTGACTTACCAAATCAGTGCTGATCTGCTGTATTAGAACCAGGTTTATTTTCAGTATTCAAAAGTGTGAAGAACTAGAACCGTATTTTCATTTATTCATGTTATTATGAAACTATTTAGAATAGTTTCTCAGGATTGCAGTTCCCTTTATTGTTTCCAACTGGATAACTAGCCTCTGTCCATAGAAGGGGGAGGGCTAGAGGATGGTTGGGAGAGTCTTATGCTGCGTGACTGTGGTGCGTAACATTCATGAGAACAGAAATTGTTCATGCCGAACTCTACCATACAGCGGCTTCTGACCCCATCGGGCTGGGAAGACCTTCCTCTAACTGTCACGCTTTACCGTCTCTCACCCCCGACTTCTCTTTTGCATATATGCTCAGTGGGACCCACTAAACGTCGCGATGTACTGATCGGCTCCTCCATATTTCGGGGGCAGAGGGATGTTTTCTAGGCAGAATTTTTTCAAAACCTAAGAAGCGTTTGTGTGAGATATGTGTATTTCTCTTATAACTGACCTTGTTAAAATTTTAAACGTTTCTTTTTGCCAAAGGGTACATCTCTCTCTTCTCTTCTACAATAATTTACTATAACACAGTTCTCACTACTTTTCCACACCTCTTTATCTTTGTGTGCCCTCTCCACCTCTGCTGTAGCTATGTGCAAAACATCAGCTTCACTTTCAAGAGGATTTAAATTTGTAAGTTCACTGAAGAGCGTTATGAAAACAGTTAGAAACTTGATTTCAGGACAACTTTTAGAACTTGCTGTGAATTTACAGAGAACCAGAGAGCAATTAAGAAGGGATAAGCCTTGAAAAATACACATTGACAGAGAGGACCCAACTATAGGAATAATAACAGCTTCTTTTTAAGAAAATTTGGAATATATAAGAAGAATGAAGAATCTGCCTAGATTGTCTAAGAAGGAATGAATAAACATATACTTTGCAAACAGGAAAGGGGTTGGTATGTCAGATCAAAAATAGTAAGGACACAATTTGCTTCCAGAAAAGTATATTTTATTGGGTTAAGAGAGTGGCAGATAGGGGCTGGGGCTTTAGCTCAGCGGCAAAGCGCCTGCCTGGCAAGCGCAAGGTCGTGAGTTTGGTTCCCGGTACCGGAGAAAAAACAACCAAAAAAAAAAAAAAAGAAGAAGAAAAGAGAGTGGCAGACGTTTTAAGTAAATTAAAAACTTCTGATGTTGTTGTACTCGATGCATTTTTTGTTCACAGCCTAATATGGATCTGATCAGAGGGCTGTCTTAAGTTTCTCTGTTTTGTTTTCATTTTTATTCGGATTCCATCAATGCTTTAGCTCAAAACATATAAAGGATTCAGATGGGAGCCATCACCATGTAAACAAGGACAGAATCAAGAATGAAAGTGATTTGGTTAAGTACTTCACTCCTTTTGAAACTCAATAGAAATTCAAAAATCAGCCTGGTTTTGCGTGTCTGTTTTGTTTTTGTTTTTGTGTTTTAAACAAACATCAACTACAAAGGGTGGAATTGTCTTAGTAACAATCCCTGGAGGATACATCTGTGTTTATTCTGTTCCTTGATGTGGTGTGATTAAAGCACATTTAATATAGTCTTAAATTGCCTCAAAAGAGATTGAGATTACATGTACTAGTATCAGGCATTTTGTTTGTTTGTTTGTTACATGGTTTGCCGTAATCTTGGACGTGTTTTGCCAAAATAGGTCCGGCCCTAGACAAGCAGTTAGTATCGCTTCGGAATCTGAGTATGCTATCACACGAGAAATGGTAAAGGCTCTCCGTCAGCATTGCTAATAAAATGACGCAAACACTCATTTCCTGAAATAGGAATGGATCTCATGTTTTTAAAAAGACAGATAGTAAGGTTTCCATGATAGAGTATGTTTTAGGTTAAGGATTCTAATAAAAATTAAAAGGTGTCTTTACTGTAGGATATCTCAAATTTATTCTAAGGTGTTTTGTGACTAAGAGAATAAAAATAATAAAAAACATTAAAAATGATACAGAATTTCACTAAACAAGATGGTAGGAATTCAACAATGGTAGTTAAATTGTGTATTGTTATCTTCAAATTAGTTGTCCAGATTACCAGATATAAGCGTGCAGAATGAGTAAAAAAAATTTTTTTTTAAAAATTTAAGCATTAACTGTTCCTTCCGACAGATCAATAGACATCAGCAGTACAATTGTCCCAGCTGTCCTGTGTATATACATGAATATATCTTTTTCCCTTCTTTCTTTTCAGGGGTGTATAAAATGCAATATGAAGTTACTTGTGCACAATGTTCTACAGAGAAGTCTTTTATAAAATATGTTGTAAGAAGAAATAAGAGTTCTAGAAGAAGTCATGATTTTGTTCTGTGTCCTATCCCAAAAGGAGAATCAGGTATCCAATGCGTTCAATATAGGAAAAATGAAGAGATTCTTACAGTTGTATTCAAAACACTGCAGGACGACCTGCAGAGTGGATGTATGGAGAGCTCGGGTACAGCTGCGAAACTGGTGGAGGTGACCTTCAAAGTCAGGGTCAAGCATTTGAGGTTAGTGGAGTTTACTCCAGAAAACTGCAACCACCATCTGTAAAGGAAGCCTGCAGAGATCTTGTGTTTCCAGATGCGCAAGTCTCTTTTCAAAAAATAGCTTGAAAAAAACTAATTATTATCACCGCTTCATGAACTGGATTGTGTCTCTATCATGTTTCTCTTTCGGATTGCTCTTCAGAGCCCACTCCTGTCTCCCTTCCATCCTTGCTCCCTGTTATTTTCCATGCTTTGAGCACTTACGACTGAGCAACTTCTGCTATCTCTCAGGAGAGTTCTCCCTTCTTACAGGACACTCCTGCTGCATCTGCATTCGCTCTGCTCCTAGACCTTCTCAGCATCCTGCTCCTCTCCCCGGAGTAACTCTCCCCAGGGTGCTCTCCTGTCCTCTCCATTTTCACGGGGTACACGTTTCCCCTCACTCCTCCAGAGCAGCTTTTCTTACCCATTCTCGAGGCTCCTTCAGGACTCTGTGTCTCTCACCAAGGCCGAGTCACGCTCTATGATCTTACCTTGCATTATGTTTAAAAATATATTTGACACATTTCGTACTACTTCCTGCAAAAGAATCTAAGCTTACCAGGGCAGGGATTGTCTTGTCACTATTTTATTAATTTCTCTAGGGACCTTCTACCTTGAACAGCTGAATGATAAATATTTCTTTTTCCAACAAATGAATATAAAACATGGTTCATTTTCGGAAAAGTAACTGAGAAACAGATTATTTTGTAATTAAAACTTTGCTAGTGGCATTCTTAAGCTAAATTAATTTGATTTTATAAAGGAAAACTATAAAAATATGAAATCTTCAGGTCATTTTCAAGCAGCCTATATGACATGATCATTAAAAGATTTTTTGCCTTAGAATATAAAAAAACAGTTATTTACAACCCACATTCCAACAAGTTGCTAAGGTAACTATGGTATGGCTAGAGCATTTTATCACTTTAATAATTGTATTGATTTTCAGTAAGCAGCATACAAAACGTTAAGTAAGTTGTATCATTATGTGTGTTACTTTAGAAATAAAGCCGCCTGGTACATATTTACAAAAGGTGCTTTTCAAGGACATTACCTCTTAAGTATGAAACACTAACCCTGCCCAAATATTAATAAACATGCCATTCATAGTGTAGTTATTTTTGAAAACTTGTCTTTACAATTTCATAAATAAAACAATGTACGAATTAATAATTTGATGTACAATTTTGCCTAATGCACTATGTCAAAGCTAAAAGCCTTCAAAATGACATTCTGGGTAGCTGTTTATATTTTCTTACTTAAAAACAAAAGAACTTTGCATTCATTATTACTTAATGCAATAGGTACTATTATTGACTATATTTTGTACTCAGAAGAAAATGATCACGGAGAGGGCTTAAATCAATATTTTCCACAGAACTCCACTACTTCAAAACATAGAGAGCAATAAAGTTTAGGAGTTCTTACTTCTAGGTATGTACTCTTGTTTGGTATTATATCTTATTGCTTCTTTATGTACTTTCTTTACTAGACATTCAATACATCAATTGTACTTTTCTTAGATTATAAATTGTTAGAATTATCAGACTGTCCTGGATGTATATTCAACCTGAAACTCAATACAATACAATAATCAGCACATGAATAGGAGAGAAAGGGGAGAGGTCAGAGGAATTTGGGATAGGAAAAGGCATATTATGACACTAGCATCCAGGAGAAGATAGGATATTTGCATTGCTTGAGGTCAAGTTCTGCTTGCCATTTGATGATTTCTTTGACAGCAGTTAGCTGATCCAACTACCAGCTCCGCACTTAAGTGGTGTTATTGCTCAGTCAGATGAAAATGTAGGAAGTACATGTCTCTAACAGGTCTCACACTATCGAATGCAGTTGAGAAGTAGACACTCCTGTGTGCATCCTCTGCTCAAGAATTTCTAGGTATAGCTTGAGTTAATGGATTCCCAAGGAGACTGGGAACAATCACCTGCAAAGTTCTAGCTAGACACTTAGACTATCCATCTTCCTTTCCAATTTCCATTAGAATTAATTAAAACAACAGCAGCTGCAGCAGCATTTGTCTTATTAATGGTAACTAAGTGCAGGACTTGGACAAATGTGATATTTAGATATCTATATACAAGGGATGAGAGTTCCTAAAGCTATTACTGGATAGTCTCTTACCTGTGAGTTCATGGCAACTGATATTTGATTTCCCAATAATAATTCATTGACTAAACAGCTAAAGGAGGCTGAACACAGACTTTTCCTTACAGGGAAAATGTTTCTGGGCACCCCTGGTAGCAGGCAGTTTTGTAGGTGTTGTTGCTTCTCCAATATTTAATATGTCTAAGGAATAATTCGTAATAATCATCTGTCTATATTGCATTTTACAATTTTCCAACGCCCTCATATTTATTTTCTAATGAGATTTTCACAGTCTTCAAGGTTTTGAATCAACATTTTATTCAACAGAAAACAGATCTAAAACCTAACACGTGAGTGCAAAGGTCAAGACTAAATTTAGATATTCTGATTGGCACAGCTACCCATCTCTGGACCGTTATTATTGTCCCTAAGAGAAATATTCACTTAAGCAGTCTCTTTCTGGCCAGCGAATTTGATTTATGTGGCAAAGAATAATCAATTGATCTCTATTTCTTATAGCAGAATATAATGAATATGACAGTTCTGTCATATCTTCACATCTGGTAATGAACAAGGTCGCTGGGTTAAGGAATAACGAAGTCTCATCACAGTGACTAAATTTTGCAGCTCTCAGTCATCCATTGTCTCAGCATCTCACTTGCAAGACAAATCATTAATGGTCGTTTTTTTTACAACTATATGGTGTAATTCGTCATAACCTAAATATAGATAATATTGTATTTTTGAAAATATCTTAATGTCTTTTAATGTCAAGTATGCTAAAAAATTTTACAGAACATGGAGCTTTTATTTTCTCAAAGATTTACTCATGTTCTCAGAATTTGTAGTATAATTAGGTTAAGTCACTTTGCATAATAGTGAGGATTTTCTTTGAATACAGGGACTACAGATTCGTGGACATTTTTGTGGTGAAATCCAATTATTTTTTGGTTTTTTTTTGAAGAAAAATATCAAAACTTAAGGTCCTGATAAGCCATATGCACTATGTCAGAACACAAATAATATTTGAGTTTGAAATTAGTCTCAAAAAAAATTGAACAGTAAAATTGAGAAATATTTAATCACTTTTGGAATAATAAATAAATTGTTCATACTGTTTTTATTATACTTACCCCTGAACACACACATAGATTTCAACCATGTCATGCTCACCTTGAAAATTCTAATACTTTATATGAAGTTCAGAAAGCAAAAACTTTCCTTGACGAAAGAATACATGTTTCCTGTTTGAATAATGTATTCCTGTTTGACTTGCTCTCCCATGATACTACTGAACGGGAAAGACAGTAACAGCTATTAGTAAGAATCTGACTAATTTTTTCACGCCCAATATTGCCTAGTTCAAATAACCTAACGATGTAAGAAATGCTTTGGTTTAGTGGAAAGAACCCAGAACACGAAGATGGAAATCCTGAATTTAATGTCATCTGTCTTAGTTACTTTTCTTGTTGCTGAAACAAAATACCTGACACCTAAAGTTAAAGGGGAAAATGTTTAACTCTCAGTTTGTAGTGGTTTCAGTCCATAATCAGCTCGCTCCAAGGCAGGGTGGCACATGGCAGAGGGCAACAGTTCATGGAGGTGGAAGACAGCAAAAGGAGCCAGAGAGAAAGAAAAGCAGAAAGCTCCTTCTGTCCCTTATCCTGCATGCAGGCTCTCTGCTGTAGGGCGGGTGCAGCACTCACACTCTTAACCCAGCAGTGTTTATGAACTCTCTACCTAAAACCACATGTGAAACACTTGAAAGAATCAACACCTGGGATCTAACCCTACTGAGAAGTTTCTGCACATCTGAAGAAATCACCAGCAGAGTAAAAAGAAAACCCACAAATTGGGGAAAAATTTTTACCTGGTTGTCCCTCGGACAAAGGTCTTCTATGTAGAACATATAAAGACTTAAAAAACATCAGCCCTCCCCCAAATTCAAAGACCCAGTCCAAAAATGGGCAGCTGAGATGAGCTCACACTTCTCAGATAAAGAAATACAAATGGCAAATAAATACATGAGAAAATGTTCAACATCATTAGTCATTCAAGAAAGGCAAATTAGAACAACATTGAGATTCCACCTTACCCCAGTAAGAATGGCTATCATTAAGAAATCAACCAGTGAAAAGTGCTGGCGAGTCTGTGGAGACATAGGAACTCTTCTCCACTGCTGATGGGAATGCAGACTGGTGAAACCACTGTGGAAATCAGTTTGGAGATTCCTCAGCAAACTAGATCTAGAGGTCTCATTCAACCCAGTTATTCCCCTTCTGGGTATTTTCCCAGAAGATCTAAAAACATCATATCACAGTGATATATGTGCACCCATGTTCATAGCAGCACAATTTGTAATAGCTAAATTGTGGAAGCAACCCAAATGTCCTTCCACTGAGGAATGGATAAAAAAATTGTGGTACTTTCCTATAATGGAATATTACTCAGCTATAAAGAAAGATAAACTCGAGGCTTTTATAGGTAAGTGGTCACAACTTGAGACCATACTCATAAGGGAAATAAACCAGACCTGCATGTGTAAGCAATGTATTGCCTCTCTACTATAGGAACCTGAAAGAGTGAATAAAAACTAGGAGGTATGATAGACATTGTGAAATGAAAGGAAAATGCTCAAAAGTAAAGGGCAACTGGAGTGTGGGAAAAGAGAAGGGAAAAAAGAAGAAATTATGTATGTATGTATATGCAGGATAGCTAACATAGTTGTACTACTGCCTTTTATTACTGTACTGAAAAGAACAGTTAATGATTACTTGTTCAATCAATCTTGCATGTCTCTATTTGTTTTCCTGAGAAACCATTTTGAAGATGTCAATACATAATATAACAATCATTGTTAATTTCCTACCACTTTGTCTGTAATTCAGTATTGCTTGTATTGTTCTTATGCTATTTTGTAAATGGATGTCTGTTTGTTAATGTGTTTTCCTTCTTTTATTTTAAAATAAATTAAAAAACAATCCCAGCAGTGGACCATGAATCAATCACAAACTCTAGAAGCCCACCCCCATGACTGCATGAGACTTTGATGGTACATCTAAACACAAACCATAACATCATCCATACATTGTATGGCCCTGTTTTTATATTCATGTATAAAATGGCAATGGCGCTCTAAATTTCGCAGGCTCTTATGAGTGTTCAGCAAGAGATTTATAATTTTCATGTGGTACGAGGGATGGAACCTAGGACTTTTGCCATAAGTTATATCCTCAGTCCTTCTTTTTAAATTCTGAAACAGGCTGTTGCTGATCGCTCACGACGGGCTGGAACTTGGAATCCTCCAGTCACAGCTTCTCAAACTGCAGCAATTGCTTACCTATGCCATCTTGCCTGGCTCGTGAAAATTCTGAAAGACAAAGATATGTACAAGTATGGAGCATTATTCTTAATCTGTGCAATAAGTATAATCAGGATATGCATCTCCTATTTCAATAAGATGGATGATTGTGGAAGAAGGATGAGCGTCCTGGTATTGTTTGTGACTTTCAAAGAAAGTTTCCACGATTTTGGTCTCCGTTATGACATGACGATTGGGTCACACTTTTTTACTTTGTGGTACTTAACACCCGTAGTGCCTTAGGTGGCAGGATTAGGATCCCATGTTAGGTTGAGAAAGCATATGTTCAGCACTGCAACAGGAAGGCGGTCCTAACTCCACGGTGTGTAGCACCGCGGAAGTCGTTGCTGTTGGTCCTCCTCCTAAGGACAGCTCCAAGCTGCCCAGTGAGCAGCAGTGACGGTTCAACCAGGAAGGAGTAAAGAGGGGAGCATGACATCACTCTGACTGGGGCCACTGACGTTCCTTGCAGTATCCTTTCAGTTTCAAGGAGTTGAAATAAAACTTGGAGGGACTTCTACCTGGCCCTCGTTTCCGCATGGTTCTATATGGCAACAGCCTGTTTCAAAATTTAAAAAGAAGGACTGACGATATAACTTACTGCAAAGGTCCTGGGTTCCATCCCTCCTACCACCTTGGCTTCTGTGTTGAGCACTCTTGGAGCTAGAATCACAGTGGAATTCTCCAACTTGCCCTATGGACTAGGAAAAGACAGTATGTATTGTATTCAAAACCGTTTTATTTTGATAACGTTTCATTTTTCCTCTGCAATATAATTAGAAAAAACAGGTGAAATAAGAGAATCCCCTGATAATGATGTTAAAAGAAATAATTAAATCAGCATTCTAATCACTGTGTTTGCTTATAAGATACTAAAATAGTAAGTGAATTGAGATTTAAAGAATTATTTTTTTTGGTACCGGGAATCGAACTCAGGACCTTGTGCTTGCCAGGCAGGTGCTGTGCCGCTGAGCCATATCCCCAGCTTAAAGAATATTTTGAACCAATATTTCAGTTAATACTTGAAATTTTTTATTAGCAGGGCATATAATTTCAGAGCAAAATACCCACTGTACAGCGTGAGCTTTGTGACTTGGGGTGTTCTGACTAAAACAATACACTAGGATAAAATGAGCTCTGCTTCTGAGGCTTGTTCTAATGCTGGCACCAACTAATGACATGACTAAATCCTTCCAGTCTCCCCACACCTCCTGTTCTTCTATTACAAAATGGCAGGGAGAAAGTTGAACTCATCCAAGTGTTCTTTCCCATTTAAAATCTCAAAAAAACTCTTGAACTTTTAAATCATGGTGTTTATTCACAAATTCTTTCTTGAAGGTAGCTTCAAAATTTTTGACTTTATAAGCAAATATTTAAAAATCTCACTCTTTGCAATGCACCAACTAAGTAATGTTAAAATTTAAATAAATGCATAAACTACTTGGACAAATTATTATATTATATAACCTAGACTTGAGTTCACGAAAGTTTCTATTCAATATACTGTCTCATCTTAAATACTAATTACTAAAAAGAAAAATGTCTTAATCTTTTGCTGTGAGTTGAATTGTGTCCCATGTGTCCCAAATATATATGTGAAGTTCTAATCCCCAATGCTACTATATATAGAGAGAAGGTCTTGTGGAAATGACAGATTAAATGAGGTTCCTTAGGAGTAGAAATCTAATCCATAGAAATACTGCCTTTTATGAGAAACAAACACCACACTTCTCTGTGTCTTTTGAGGTACTAGAAAGAATGATTGTCTATAAGCCAGTAAGAAACTTTCATCAGAAAACAAATCCGCTGAAATATTGATCTTTGACTTTTCAGCTCCTGCAATATGAGAAAACAATTTCTTTTGATTAAGCACTCAGTCTAAGGCATTTTGTTAAAGCTGAGGTGGTTAATGTACCTTCTTTTAAATATTCTCATTTGAAAGATTATGAGACCCACAAAATTGTTTTTTACCACTGTTATTTTAATAACTAAATATTCATTTCATTGCTTGTAGTTCATGTAGTTTGCTACTTATACTTTTAAATTAATTTGTGCAGCAAAACATATACCTTACATCTTTATCTTTTCTTTATCCTAAATTCTGAAAAGTGAATCAAGTATAGTTTTTCTATGTTCTATATTTTCTTTTTTGATCTTTTTCCATTTTCTTCTTTATTCCCCTAATTCAGGCCTCTTGAACAAAGTAGTTTCCTAATTGACTTTTCTACTTGTCTTAACATTTTTCAATTTTTGCCTCAAAATGGCCCCCAAATGAGCTTCTAAGTATGTATGCTTTTGTATAAAAATTATTCAATGATTTCTGGATATACATAGAATAAAACATAAAACTTTTCTATGTCTTAAAAATCTTTCATGATCCATCTTTCATGTTCCTTATCTTTGCTTACCTTGTTTCCTTTATTTGGAATACTTTTTCCAAGTTTATGCACACAACAAACTATTTCCTGTCCTTCAATTAATGATAAAAAATAACTATGTGTGTGACATATTAACTTAAATTGTTTATGTATATTGTATGCTTTTTATGTATAATGTTTCCTTTTATCAATTATAATCTATGCACAGAAGTAAATAGAATATATGCTTCTATCTATAAAATTGTGGTCTTTTTGATAAGATGACATATTCCTATATTATCTTGAAAATGTTTGTAATATTCATCTTTCCTCTTGCTGAGACACTGTGCCCACACTCACAAACTTAGGAGTACATGGTTTATTTGGCTTACAGTTTCAGTGGATTCAGTCCATGGGTAGTTGGCTCCCAGGCAGGAACATAATCGCAGAAGGATATGATGGAGTGAAGCTGCTTGGTTAATGCTGGCCTTGAAGCAACCAACGGAAGCACAGACAGAAAGGAAAAGGTTAGGGACCACATACAACGCCCACGGTCACGCCTCCACGTTCCATCCAGAGCCATCCAGAAGCACGCTTTCCTGTCCCCGTAGGGGGCTCCCAAGCTGATCAGACTGACAACTAAGCTTAACTGTCAAATGTTCAAACAGCTCCTAAAATAATTAAGTTGTGCATTCATTAAAAAGTGATCACACTCATAATGAGTAATTTTTGATGTTAAGATATGATTTGAAAATTAAACTAGTAAAATGTACACAATTAAAAAGCTATAGTATTCTTTTCAAACAACCTAGTTGATATTTCACTTTATTATCCATGAATGTGAAAAATAGGAAATAGTATTATTAAGTCTATACATAAACCGCATTCACCACATAAAGCACCATTTTTATAGCTGGGCTCATTGAGTAACTGACAATGTGCCCACGCAAGGGTGGGTCAGCCTCTGACTCAGCCTCATCTGATTCCTCTCTGTTTTGATCTAAATGATTATCCACTGATTTTTAGCGAGTCTTATGTAAGAGGCCATTGTGTTTTCAAGTTTCCAGTGAGGGTCCTCTTATAGACTTACAAATGATGGAAGGAATAAAATGAAAAGTCTTTCATGCCTTTGTGGAGGCTTCATATGTCTACCATGGAGAACAGAAATAATCAAGAATATTTATTATATGTACCTATATAGCAGAAAATAAAATGTAAAGGAACATTTAAGCAAAATTAAAATGAAGGTAGTCTCCAATTTAGGGAATATGTTTTATCTTCGTGAATGAAGTTCAGACCAATTAATGGTAAGCCCTGAGGTAATACCTTACCACTCCTTCCTTGCCTGTCCCAGAAGCTTACCTTTGTTCTTTTCTGTAGAAAAGACAATTCATTTTCCTAAACTTGTGTTCATGGATAAATAGTCATGATCAGTATAAAATATATTTTTATTGAATCAGTAAACTTGAACATAAATACTTGCAAATTAACCAGGACTACAGTGATATTTCATATCATTTCCCCATATTTATTATAATTTATTTACATTCATCTTCCTGTAATGTCCACAATCTAGCACATTATAAATTGTTTAAAGGTCATGCAAAAATTAGATTTAGAATATAATTTAATTAAACGATTAAACTAATATAACATCTACTTGTACTTTTAAAATAATTTGTGCAGCAAAACATATACCCTACATCTTTATCTTTTCTTTATCCTCAATTCTGAAAAGTGAAGCAAGTATAGTTTTTCTACATTCTATATTTTCCTTTTTGATCTTTTTCCATTTTCTTCTTTATTCTTTAATCAGCCTCTCAAATATGTAATAAGAAAACAAAGTGATACAGACTCAACACCAAAGAATCTAAGATTGTGAAGATTAAAAATCACCCTTGTGTTCATGCACATTGTAGGAAAAAGTTGATATTTTTCCACAAAATGTGAAAATGTCAAGAAGATGTACTTACCATTGTACTACTTTATCAAGTATTTATTTTTATTTTATGAAATAGTTCATGACATCTGAATGTTGCTCCCCTAAATCCTAAATTATAAGCTTAGGATTTTATCTGTTTAAGAACATACTCAACTATTATAGGAAATGATATTCATTGAATAAATGGAGTTTATGGTCCCAAACAATGGGGACACAGTCCTGCTGGTTGTGAAGACATAAAAACAACTAAATGTCATCTGGAGAGAAACTGTTTTCTTTTATAAAGTAGGCTGTATAGGAGTTAGTCTATTTGTTACTTGATTAGAGCCCCAAATGTCATAGAATGCCTGGGTTTGCCAATCCATGCTAAGGGTTAAGAATAATGGAAAGGAAATTCTATGAAGTCATGTTCTGAATTATACCACTTACAGCAGTCCTTTGATCTTTAGCTGGTATATTTTTGTTATATAGCGAATTTGTTAGCGTGGAATGAAAGTCTACCCCCTCACACCCAAGGAAGTGGTTTATGGCACTAAAAGTTCTAGAATGAAATGCATGTGAATTAATCTAGCTGACGCCATGTTCCTGGTACTTAAATGCTTGTTTTGACAAATGTTTATTTAGTGAGTTGGAAACTAGTTAAAAAGAGAAACAAGAAATAATGCTAAATGATAATTTTAAATGCCTTTTTCTGGTCTCTGTCGTTTCTACATTGTCGATGTGCACCCAGGGCATTTTTGTACTTCTTGTTCTTTGCTTTAATAGAAGATCATTTCTACCAGTCCTTATGGTGAAAGAATGCATCATAATCATTTGTTGTCATAGCGATCATTACACTTTAAGATGTCCCTTTTCATTAAATCTTGGGGCTATATTATGAAAATGTGTCATAGGTGATTCTGTGACTGTGGGAAGTGTGTAGAACATATTTCTACAAATCTGGAAAGTGTAGGCCAATTATTTCATGGTTCTTCAGATGCATTCAAGAAAGAGTATTAATAAGTTTCAAGGCAGCTACTGATGGTGTATTATATTAACCTTTTACAACGTATTATTCTAAAATAAAAAGAATTGTAAGCTAAATATATACAGCTGTAACATAGTAATTTATTATCATTAGCAAGTGTTATGAACTATACATAACTATATGTGCTATATTTTCACACAGATGTCAGCATAGTAGGCTTGCTTACATCAGCAGGATCTCATTCTATGATGTCATGACAGCTATAAGGGCACTAAGCAATATGAGGTTTTAAGCTCCATTATAATCTTTTGAGACCCCATCATCTAAGCAGTTCATTATTGAGTGAAACATTGCTATGTGGACCATGATAGTAGTTACTCCTTCAGTAAACTTTCATTTTATATATACAAGATTTACAAGATGATGTTCAATATATATATATACATAGTGAGCTAGTCACTGTAGTAAAATGTTACCAGTATGCACCATCTTATAACTCTGGAGGCACATTTTGGAGTTATCCTTTAGAAAGTTTATTTTCCTTCCCTTTGTCTGGCTTTCTAATCCTAAATGATTAATGAATGATTAAGATGTTAACTGCTAAATAATCTTTCCTTAGACTTACAAAACCCAGAACACCAGGGGCACCCTGCAGATCCCTCCAGAATGTGCAGTGTCTCACACTCTTCAGTTTTGTGCATCAGCTAATACAATGCATGTGAAGTACCATGAGGTTTAACTTCAACAAAAGTAACATCTTCATCCAGAGAATCACAGGAACTAGTCCCAGGAGGTCAAGGTTGATTGCAATGTTCCAATCAGAGAAATACAAGGACTTATATGCCCTGAGTAAAGAATACCTTGCCTGGTACATGGCCTTCCTGCCCACTGTCCTCCTGCACCTCTTTTCCTTCCCTCGAAAAACCCTTTTGTGTGTCTAAGTTTCCTAGGATGTTCTTTTCCATGGAACTATAAGGCTACAGTTGCCATCTTTACAGGTTGCTGGCCTTAAGTAAACCTGATTTCCTTTCCACTAATTTGCATCGGAATTTTGATTTTGAATGGTGAACAGATAAACTAAAGTCCAGCAACAAATTTCCATAGTTACTTTTTTAGTGTTTGCGTGGTCAGAGCACCTAAAATCTAATTTTTAGCAAATTTTCAATATGCAATACAATATTAACCATAGTCTTTAAGGTACACATTGGCTTTCTAAGCTTATATAACTGCGGTTTTATATCCTTTGGCCTGTTTCTTCCAATTTCCCGTTCCCAACCTTGGTTTCTGAAGGAGATACTGCCATTTATGACTACATGAATGAATGGGAAGACATTCCAGTAAGCCCAATAACTAAAGACAGAAAAGTATTGAATGATCATACATAGCGAAGCTAAGAAAGTCACCGCATTCTTGGACTGGTTAGACGCTTGAGGCAGTCATATGAGAAGGGAAAATACATAGCGAACTGCTTTTCGAGATTTAAAAACACATGTTTTACTTACAAAATATGATGCTAAAAACCAGAAAGATGATGACAAATAGGTATTCTGTGAATTGCACATATGCGCAGCCAACACACATGTACCATAAAATGTTCTAGCTTTTCATTTTATGACTACAGTTTTCTTTAACTTGGAAAATGAGTATGAGTCAATACTTCAAGGATAAAAAGCTATGAAATCCAACTTCTGATATAAATAGATAAGGTTTAGGTAGAGTTTACATACCAAATCTTGGGGAGATGTAGAGAAATCAGAAAGGTGAGTCCTTAAGAAATACATTTATATGAGTAATGAATATGCCTGTAAAAAAAATCACCTGAGATTAAAAAGAGAAAATCCGCTAGGCCTGACTCAGAAAGAACACTTTAGTTTTCAGAAGAAAGAAGAACTTTTAGAGCAATGCTGTGGCTTTTCTGCATTCTTGCCTCTGATTGATCTCCACGAGTGAGGAAAAGGGACTTGACATTAATTTCTGCAAGAGCAATTTCAGTAAGCTCTCGGAGATGTGGAGTCATCTACAACACTACTTTGCAATCCTTCTACCAGGGTTCACATAAATGGTGGAGGCGCTTTTGTTCCTATCGCCTCTTCCCATAATTTTCTTTAACCTGCATGATTCTTACCAAGCACGGATGCTGCAGTACACGGGAGCTGGTGCCCACTGGGAAGGAGAATTATAAAGTCAGGGAAGTCTTGGTTATTATAGTTGATATAGTTTCAACTGTCTGAAGAACACAGGGAGCTCTGAGATAGCACTTTTTCTCCCATGATTCCACCCTGCTTTCACTGTGTACACATAAAAACATACACACATATATACAAACATACATATACACACAAAAGGCATGATTTTTAAGTTTTATAAGTCCAATTTGGTATAGGCTATTGTTTTGGTCATACTCCTTAGAAACAAAGGCTAGGAGTATTTACAAATGAATTGAGAGTGCTGTCAGGTGAAAAGAGTAAGAGAGAGAGAAAAGCAGATAAAGACAAAGGGAAGAGTTAGGCCAAGGGGTGGATTCAGCTTGACTTTTACGTCATGGTACCCAGACTCACAATATCAGCACCACAGAATTTATTACAATGAAAATTCTTAGGCCTCAGTCTCCTGAGCTGGAAACCCTGGGTGCACGGCATAGCAACCTGTGTTTCAAAAGCCCTTTAGAAGATTGGATGCACATGAAACATGGGAATCGCCAGTCCAGCCAAAGTCTGACCTTGCTGTTATCTTGCAGGGACCCCCGAGGGCGTGAATAATACTGGTCAGTTTCCTTTTGGAGCCAATGGAGACAGTGATTGCAGTCCCTGGAAATTAGATATTGGCTGCAGATACATGGGAGAAAAGGACATTTCTGAGATGCCCTTAAATGCCCTATGCCACCATAGATGGCTAAGGTGGACCATTCTCAAAGGAAGGGTGCTTCTGTGGACTTCTCATAAAAAGCATCTAAGGCACTAATGGCATTATTAAATCTATACATTCTACCAAATAGAGTTTTCTTTGGGTAGAAAAAATTTTGTCTTCACCTGAAATCCACAGTTCTAGGGCATCCTCCAGCCATCAAAAAATACAACCTTGGTATGTATACTACCTATTCATCCTTTATCTTTTCCAAATAACATTTTGACTCCCAATTCTAAGTAAATATTTCAAGCTTAGAGCATGGTGGATAGACCCACAAGGATAGAAAATGGAATAAAGACTACCTCTCTCTCCTTCAAATATCTTATTCAATAGATACTTACTGAGCACCTCCTGAGTGCTACGGGGAAAACACTCTTACATTTTAGTATTGGAGAAGAGGACAGTGAAGAGGACGTGAAAAGGACATAGTCATTCCTCACAATCTGGGGGAGGGGGACTTCCCAGAAATTACAGAATATCCAGGAATTAGAGAAGAGTGGTGGGAGAACGGTCATGGATTCAGTGCAGTGTTGAAGTGGGACATACCATGAGAAAAAGACCACGGGAATTAGAGACCTGAACCCTGATGTCATATTCTGTCCTGTAGCTGGGCCATGCTTTAGCTTTTTTCTCACTTTTCAGACCTGTGGCATGACGACTCACAGAGGAAGTGTAATGTGGTGATCTCAATCACCCTGAGGTAGAATAGGAGGAGTAAAGACATGTAGATAAGAGACAAGGAAAATCACAATTTTAAAATTATACCCTTTTATTGGCTTATTGAAAGAAACAGTTAATGCCTAATGTTTGATTAGTTTTGTATGCCTATATCTGGTAATCTGAACAACTCCTCTGAAGATATCAATATGCAGTATAACAGCCTTTGTTAATTTCCTATCACCTTGTTTGGAAATTCTGTATCATTTTTACTTTTTAAACTCTCTTTTAAAAAGCAAAAAACATACTTTTAATAAAAAACTGCAGCTTTAGGACACAAACCCAGGAAAAATTTCTAAGGGCCTTAAAGACACAAGCCTGTACCCTGGGCTTGGGGTCTGTGTCTTTTATCCTCACGAAACCTGTCCTCGTTTGAAATATAAGTAAATGGTGTGTATTAGAATCCACCAAATGCGCAAACCCTGTAGACACTAAAATACACATCCTAGATAATCTACTTCAGGGACACTACCCCATCTTCATAAATATGCCCATCTCTAGGCCACGATGCCCCTCTCTCCCTCCTAAGGCCCACACTCGATCCTTTTTGTATGTCCATTTTCAGTTCTGCCTAACAAACTCCTTTACGCCCTTTATTGATGTATACGAATGTTCTTTTTCTGTAATGAAAATCAGTGAGCTTGCAGTCTGCCCTGTGGATTGGTGAGTAAAGGATCTTCATCGCAGCTTTGAGGGACCTGCTCCAGTTTCACAGTTGGATAAACTTCAAAGTGCAAGTCCTACTGGAAACCTGTCCTGAGGAAACTATATATCTTCTCAGAATCGTACATGTTTGACCTTGATTATTTTAAACTTTGCATGCTGATATTTATTAACTTTATCTACCAAGTTTGTAGGTTCAGACCAGGAGATTTCTTCCATGTAAATCATGTTTGTGTTTGTCTTAGAAACCAGCACAATGTTCAATAGTATATACTCTAAAAATAATGGACAAACAAGCGATTGCTGAATTGATTTCTTTGATTCTGTCAGGAGTTTTCCACTTCTCTGCTTTAAAAACATAAACACACTGAAGTAATGTTTAAATATAAATCAACCCCAAACAGTACATATAGTAAAAATCTAAAGGATACTACCTGCTATTCTCAAAACACACACAAAAGCAACGTTTTAACACTTATGTGAGTCTTTGGACCTCTTATTTCTGACAACATCCTTATATTTTAACACAATGCAATTTTCTTTCTTTCTCATTTTCCCTCTGATGCTGTATTATATAATACTTGGGAAATCCATAGACCATACATAAATTGTTATCCTAAGGTTTGTGTCTAACATCGATTAGTTTCAAAAAGAAAAAAAAAAATATATATATATATATATATATAAACATAAACACATTACACATTATAATCTGAACTTTTCAAAGAACAAATCTGTAAATTCCTATTAGTAGCACATGTAATTGTGTGTGTAGCATAAACTGTGCTGAACACTTGCTCTGGAAAAGTGCTGGTAACAGGTCCAAGCACCAATAGATCTACAAGCCAGCCAAGCTTTCAGTCACCTCAGGCCTCATCAGGCAGAGCTGATAAATGGCTGTTCATGTTTAGGAGGAGGATGCTGGAGGGTAATGCTGGTTTCAGACAATTGAAATGCAATGACTGTCACAAATCATCAAAGGCCAGTGGTGTCACTTTGTTAGCGTTGAGACTGCAGAGGCCAAGTCCTGATATGCTGCTCTGAGCTACAATCATTTATACCGAAACCACTTCTTTTTATCTTGAGTTCTTTCCATCTCTTTAAAGAAAAAGAAAAATCTTTCATGTTTTAAATATAAACTCAAATCTGTGGTGTTTTCACACAGTTGATTCCTAAGTTCTTTACTGCAAAGAGCAAACAAAATAAGACTTTGCTCTGACATAGAATAAAATTTCAGTGAAAATTACATCAATTCAAAAGCTAACAAGGGAATCATCTAGCTAGCAAATAAAGTGGGTTGTTCAAGAGAGAAATATGTACAGTTTATTTTATTCTCTTTTCCAGTTTAGTACTTCTTCTACAGAGTAGAGCCAGCTCAAAAGCAGAAACTACCCACAAGACTTTTGTAAAAGCACAGACCATGTTATTATAATTTTAGTGAGGAATTAATATCTTAATCATGGAATTTATTAATTGACTACTGTGGGTTGAACTTAATTGGTAATTGCTTGTTATTTTTCTACTTTCATAGGTCCATGTTTTAAATATTACTTTAATTGTAGTAATTTATTTGATGTTATGCTCAAATTCTGTTCAATACTACCATTAATCTTGCCCAGTCTTCCTCAGTAAATTTGATTCTTAAAAGATTTAATTAACTACATTGCTTTTAAGATGCTTGTAGACCATCAAATTAGGTCCCATGAAGCATTACAATCCGATAAAAAATGAAGGGAAAATACTTCTTCCCTCCAGCCAATTTCTGTGCTTTATACTATAAAAGTGATAAAAACTATCATTATTACATCACCTTGAAGGAAACAGCATTTTCTTTTTTTGTTTGTTTGTTTTTTCTCCGGTACCGGGAACTGAACTCACGACCTTGTGCTTGCCAGGCAGGCGCTTTTGCCACTGAGCTAAATCCCCAGCCCCTGGAAACAGCATTTTCTACCATATTGTCTTAGTTTGTATTATTTTGACACTTCAGCATATAAATACTGAATCTCAAAAATACACCCCTCTAACTCAACTCAAGGTTTTATTGTCCTAGCAAATATTAGAAAAGACAGATCAGATATTTGAATTTGGACTTGAACAAGACAGAAAACTTCGAGAAGAATAAGCAGGCTTAAGAGTTTAGCTTCGTTACTACTTATGTACTCTAAGAGTGATCCTTTAGAAAAAAGATTCAAGAATAGAAGGAAAATGGGATAAAAGTGTGAGGGAATTGATTGGAAGAAAAATTAAAGGATTCCACTTAGGATATGGCCACAACTTATAGCACTAAAGTATCAATAATTATTTACATCTATTAAACTAGAATTCTGAAATGAATTGACATTTATACGCTTATTCAACAAAACTAGTACTATTTTCATCCACTCTTTCAAAAATTGAAATGTTTGAATTTCTACTAGTGAAGCTAGTTTTCGTATTTGTAAAAAGCTTTTGTTCCCTAAAAGTCTGAATGGCCTATGGAATTTTGGAGGACTATAAAAACAAACAACTAACGTATCAACTATTGTAACTGTCCTACTAACCTGTTTCATTGTCTACCTTTTTTCTCTGTAAAATACTTAAAAAATTTTATTTCTTTTCTCCCCTTTGTAGTTGGAATAAGCAAAAGTTCAGGACTCACACGGTTATCAATAAGCCACGGTTAGTGCCTTAGTCAAGGCCATTATGGTTGTTTGGAATAAAATCCTATTTGAACCTGCCAAGTAAAAAGGGAATTACCGCTCTTGGAAGGCAAGAGTGAGACATCAGACCTCTCACTGTGGGAGCTGAGTTAGAGGACTGGCTTTGCTGCAGCCTGAATGGGTTGGCACCAATTTATGATACATTCTATCGCTTTGCTGGACACATCCAGGCACAGGTTCAGCCTTACTTTGTATTCCATCTTGCAGCTTCTCTGAATCCTAAATGAAGCGCGAATACAGTTCTGTTGCAAAGGCTCTACCTACATTTGATGATTACCCGTGTTGCTGAGGTTGGACGTGGGTTCTGATTTGTCATCATGGGCTAACCTATAATCTGTCATTATAAAAATTAACCTATCATTAACCTACACTTTAACCTATACATTAACCTAGAACTTGTCGTCATTGGCTAACCAATCCCTGCTTGGTTCTGTCCTTCCACCCAGTCCACTTATGCAATTCCTCTCCCGCTCTGCTTCCTGAGAGCTGGCCGCCTGACCTTTACTGATCTTCAGCCACCACCAGACGTGAAGAGAACAGCAGGCTGTAAACGTCTTCACTGGCTTTCACAAGGCCATGAAGTCCAACCTTCACAGTAAATCCTTTATTCTCTACCATTGCCATGAGGCACTTCCCTGATCAAACCTTCACTCACAGAACTTGGTAAAGTTGTTCTACAGGAAATAAAATTTATAGATGAGCCAAGGAATTGATTCTTTTTAAAAATCTAATTAGATATAATTACATCCGAGAACCCATTGCCAATGACTTATTACACATAGGATTTATGGCAAAAACTTTCTCACACTGCAAGCTAAGGAGAAGCTTTTTTGGAGATTTCTTTTCATTTTTAGGATACATTTAATGCATATGTTCACTGTGGGGCGTTGGTACACACGCGTAGAACATCTTAGTGGGCTGTACTTCTCTTCTTCCCTTCCTTCCCATTTCCGCACTCCGAGATTCCCTTCCTGTCTCCAAAAGACCTACCTTCCTCTTACCTGTCACCTTTTACTTTGCTCCTTATATTGCTTACTTTGGATTTCTCATATAAGAGAAGCTATTTGATAGTTACCTTTCTGTGTCTTTTTATTTCATTTAGCATTATGATCTCAAAGTGCGTGCATTTTCCTACAAATAACTCAAATTTATCTTTCCTTCTTGCAGAGTAGGATTTCATTGCATTTATATGCACCACATTATCCCTATACATATGTATAGGACCCTTCCAACATTTAGCTATTGTGAATTGTGCTGGTATAAACCTAGGCACGCATGTGTCATGTAATATGATGTGTTTAATTCTTCTGAGAAGATACCCAAAGAGGTATAACTGAGTCAAATGGAATTTCTATTGTTGGTTTTTGAGGAATTTTCACACTGATTTCCATCATGGTTGTACTAGTTTACACTCTCACCAACAGTGCCAAAGTGTTTCTTTTCCCTCACAACATCATGAGCTCTTATTTTTTAATTTCTTGATCATGGCTATTCTTTCTAGACCATGATAAAATCTTGGTTTTTATTTTCACTTAGATCTCTCTAGTGGCCAAAGATGCTGAATGTTTTTATGTACTTATTGATCCTTTGTATTTTTGTCATTTGAGAAAGGTCTACTCATTTTAAGTGCCCATTTTTGATTCTTTTATTTTTTTTTATTTTTTTTATTTTTTTTTCGGTTTTTCTCCGGTACCCGGAACCGAACTCATGACCTTGCGCTTGCCAGGCAGGCGCTTTTGCCACTGAGCTAAACCCCCAGCCCCTGATTCTTTTATTTTGTATAATATATTTTACATACTCTAGGTATTAGTCCTCTGTCTCACAAGTAGCTGGGAGCATTTTTCCCATTGTGTACATTTTCTCTTTACTTGTTCTCTTTCTGTGTAGAAGATTTTTTGTTTGATGTAATCCTATTTGTTGATCTTTAGTGTTATTTGCTGTGCATTTTGGGTTCTTCTCAGAAAGCCTTGCCTATGTGTATGTCTTTAAGTTTTACCTATTTTATCTTCCACTAGATTATTTCTGCTTTAACATCTAAACTTTGATCCTTTTGATTTTATTTTAGTACCTGGTGAAATTTATGGGTGTAGTCTCAGGCTTCTGCATGTGTAGCCAATTTTCCCAGCATTGTTTGTTAGAGGCTATCTTTTTTCCAGTGTATGTTTTGTGTTCTTTTGAGAAAAATCAGATTTGTGAATGTGTCTGAGGTTGTCTCTGTATCCCCTATTCTTTTCAATTGATTTGCATGTCTGGTTTTGCACCAATACCATGCTGTTTAAATAACTGTAGCTTTGTAATATAACTTGAAATCTGAAATTGTGATGCCTCCTGCTTTGCTCTTGTTGCCCACAGTTACTTTTGCCACTCTGGGTCTCTCCTGCCTCCATGTAAATTTCAAAGTTTTTTTCTAGTTCTGTAGAGAATGGTGTTGGTATTTTTATTGGGATTTCATTGCATCTGTCTACCAGTTTTGGTAGCATAACCCTTTTCATAATATTGGTTCTGAGGGGCTGGGGATTTAGCTCAGTGTCACAGCACCTGCCTGGCAAGTGCAAGGTCATGAGTTTGATTCCTGGTACTGGAAAAAAAACCAAAAATAAAAATAAAAATAATATTGGTTCTGCCAATCCAGGGACAGGGAAGATCTCTCCATTTTCTGATGTTCTTTTTAATCTCTTTTTTCTGACTACTATAGTTTTTGTTTTCACTTCCTTAGTTAGTTTAATTCCCTGGTATTTAGTTTTCTTGGTATTATTGTGAATGAGATCATTTTCTTGATTCCTTTAGCCATGAGTTCACTGTTGGTGTACAGAACTGCTTGGACTTTTTTGTGTTTAGTTTGTACCCTGCTATTTTGCTGAATCTATCAGTATTGGGAGACACTGAGGGCAGTTTTGTGCCTTCTCCATAAAAGGTCACACCATCTGTAAGGCTAATTTTGACTTCTTTTCCTACATACATTTCTTTAATTTCTTTATTTTCCCTGATTTGTGTGGCTAACATTTTGAGCACTAATATTAAATAAGAGTGATTGGAGTCAACATCCCTGTCTTGTGGCTAATGTTAGAGACAGTGCCTTGGGACTTCCCCCACTTTAGTCTGAAGTTGGCAGTGGGTGTGTCACAGAGGGCTTTTATCAGTAGAGTTGTAGGGAATATGGTGTCTGTGGTGTCAAGTATGCGGTGATATCAGACCAAACTGACAACTGAGCAAGGAGTTTTTAAGAACTCTAAGCGAGCAACACCAAAAAGATCTGATTGGTTACACTCAATAACAGACCACTATAGGGGAGCTGCAGGTAAGACAGCTGAAAATTTAGTAGTTTGAATCCGGATACAGAGCCAACAGTAGGCAGTTGCACTCAGAGGCTGTAATTGGAGGGAATCAAGGTTGGAGAAGAGACGCTCTTGGAATTTCTTTTGGTGGTGTTAGAAACTGAAGCTGGGTTTTTACACTGAACTACACCTTCAGATCTTTGTTTCACTTAACTATTTTGAGACAAGTTCTCACTAAGTAACTAAGTTGCCCTTGCTGGGCTCCAGCTCCAGTCCTTCCATTTCCGTCTCCTAGAATGCTGGAATACAGGCTAATTCGGCACCATAATACAGCATCACACACAAGTGATGGCAGCAACATTTTCATATATGGGTGCTCCTGAAAAAGACTGGTTCAGGGAAATGCTCTTGGTGAGCAGAATTCCAAACAGCACACCTGGCTCCTCATTTTGTCCAAAACAGCATCTACCTGCGTGTATAACTGAGGTACAGATGAGCACTAATTCATAGACAGAAGCGATTTTGCTGGACAATCATGGTCTTGGAGAGGAACATACCTGGAAACTTAGTAATAAGGAATTATAGAACTGAAATTTTGGAAAGATCTCTCCAAGTGGGTGAAGAGGGTTATGTGTATCCCATGTAAATGTCCATCGGAGAGCAAATTGAAGAGAAGGATCTTAATGATATTAATCTGCAATACAAATGATTAGTTTTTTAGATATCAGTGGGCAGAGACAGAGCTTTTCCATGGGCTGATCAATACAGACTTCAATTCTTTCAGGCTAATCTGGCCAGAGCTACTACTGAAGGGCAAGCTGTCAGCATCACATTCTAACTCCAAGGCTTCAGTACAGCAGCACACACACAGGGCGTTAGCTCTCCTCTGAAGGGGAAGCTCATGCTACTGGGCCACTCTCATCCGACGTGGGCCAATAGGTTTTTCTCATTAGAATATGTACTCTTAAATAAGTTTACCTTCCTTTTGTATTTCATTCTTCTGTCAAAACCCCTGATTCTGTCAGCGTACTTGCAGAACGCTTCACTCTGTGTTTGGTTCCATACAGTACTGCTTCGACCAAAGCCTTCATTCAAAAATGATAGATCTTTTGCAAGTGGGAGGAGGCTTCTAAGCTGCCAGGAGGAAAGAGAGTGGGAGGGGAAGAATGAAAATGTGTTAACGACATGTCCAATCTCCCCACGATGAATGTAATCGTTACATACCACAAACGTGTACTAAAAACTGAATCACAAAAAATAAAATGTGACAAGTTCAAACTTACAGAATTCACTGATCTTAATATAGTTCTCATAATTCTGAAACTGATATCTTGAAGACTTCAGTGCCGGATAAATGATATCTTGAAGAACCGGATAATGTCCTATAGGATGTGGCATACATTTTCACTTGGAGATCGCTATGAGGCTGCTTTTTCATATCTAGGACTCATACAGGAATGTTTCAGCTCTCTATTTCCCTTTATGATCCACTAGTGAAAAATCTGCTTCCTTTCCCCTCCATCACCATCTCTGATGGTTCCTTGAGGGGTCAGTTTATTTTCCTCAGGTCAACAAACAAGAGGCAAACAGAAGGTTATTATCCTGGATGGGTGATTAATCCACACTGTCAAGGGGAAATTGAGTTGCTCCTAAAAATGAAAGAACGTGGGAGTATATTTGGTATAGTGTGAGGCCCTCTGGGGTATCTTTTATTACTTCTATGTCTTGTGGTAAATGTTAATGGAAATCTTTAACAACTTAATATAGGCAGGGCTGTTATTGGCCTGGACCCTACTATAGCAAAAGTCAAATCCACCAGTCTGACAAGAAATCAAGTCCAGCCAAGATACTTGCTGAAAACAGAGATAATAGAGAATGTGGAATGGGAAAAGTTATAAATACCAGCTATAACTATTAGCAGAAATAAAGACTTGCTATTGTTGCTTTCTTACTTTGAAATAAATCACTTGTGGGTATGCCAGACAACTCTTACTTATTTCCATGTTATTCCCTTACTATCTAACATCATATATAAGTAATGGTCAATTTTGTTTTAGTATCTCTGTTGTGCGTTTACAAAAGGATGAGTGTCACAGAGATTGGAGAAAAATGAACACCAAATTTTATTAAAATAAGATGGAACATCTGATTCATTTGGGAGAGTCATATTTTTGTTTTGTTTTATGATGAACGGTTGCATCAAGTTAGGCAGACACATGATGTTATTAATATCTTCATTTCAAAGTTAAATATAGGTTTAAAAAAGGCATGGATGTCAGTTTGACAAAGATGAGCACTAGGTTTTTTATAGTGTGTCAGCCAGGCCAATCTGATACTTATTTCCCAGAATTCCCTTCTCTCTCAGTACCAGGATAAAGCAAGCTAAAAGAAATATTTGTATGAGTCTGAGAGATAAAAATGAGGTATCAGCAATTATATGCTAATGGTTATTATAGCATGTTAGACACCACAGCAGTTTGCACAAATTATCTGTGGATTCACTTTTTTGCAGTGGGACAGCAGCCAAGCCTGCAGCTGCCCCTGCTCAACCAGATCTTCTTCTTCTGGTTCATTTAACTTGGATCATGAACATACACATCTTCATACTGAGGGCTCTAGTTTTTCTGCATGTTACCTAGGTTACTATGATGGGAGGTATTTCCATTTACTCTTTATAATACCAATATTTTTCTTAGTTGTTTGAGACAGGATCTGACTCTGTTGTTCAGGCTGGCCTTGAGCTCTTTAGTATTTAGATAAGAGTGTCCATTTTTTATAAGCTTCCACTGCTTCATATCAGTATTAGTTCTTTTTCTTGTTGCTGAGACAAAATACCCGTGACCCTCAAGTTAAAGGAACAAAGGTTTATTTTAACTCACAGTTTGTAGAGGTTTCTGTTCATAGTTGGTTAGCTCCAAAGCAGGGTGGCATGGCGGAGGGGCATGGCAGAAGAGAACAGGCAGGAGACAGCAGCTACAAGCCTCCCTTTCCCTTTTATCCCACCCAGGCTACAAGCCCATTAGTTGGTGCCACCTTCATCCATGGTAGGCTTTCCCATTATCCACATCCACAACTATGCTCAACCAATCAGTAGATTAATTTAGTTAGCACAGATTTTTAACTCATATTCACACACCGTATATCCAGCCACCTCTAAGATCTCCACCTCTGAGTGCATGAGGCTTTGGAGGCACACTTGTACACAAGCTGTAACGATGTCCATCTTTTTCTAACTGCTGTCATCAAGGATAGAGTGAAAGGCCTGTGAACTCTGTAAAGTCTGATCCCTAGAAATAGTCCTCAATTTTGTATCACTCATGGTATCTGTGCTTCTTTGATAGAACTTTATCTGAAACATCCTATGAAAGACATTTTCTAATAACATATAAGAAAGGAGCTTCCCGATAGGCTCTACTGATCTACTCTATGCAGTCATATCATGCTGGGAGTTAACCAATCACTGAGCTTCCTCAATTTCTAGTATTTTAAAATATAAATTTGATGTGTCACATCAGCTAACTGAGCTGTTGTGGTTGACATTACATTATGGGAGAGTTTTTGTGCCTTCACTGAGATAGTGATTGTTGACTTGGAAAGTCTAGAAATCTAGGATGTGTTTGGAAATGAACATGTCTTTGCATCTGCGGTCTCCTGCTTCAGAGAACGCAAAATATCACTCTATTTAGTTGGTTTAAAATATCTTCATTGAAATAGAGAGTGAGGAAGTGACCATGTTGCTCGGTATAACTGTTGTACCCAAAATAAATTGGTTTCTATGTTAAGAGCCTGAGAACTGATAGTTTGTTTAGAAAATTACTCCTACAGGAGAAGCAGTAGAGCCTTCCCAGTAAATGAAAGATAGCATTGAGGAGAACTTCTGTTTAGATAGGAAATCTCTAATATAAATCAAAAACCAAAAGGAGATTCAGGTTTTCTAGGATGTTAATATTCATGCATAGGCCTGGTATCTAGGCTAGGATTCCATATTTTATAGTGACAATGGAGAAGAATGATATTGTACATGTCTTCTTTGGTTTTGCTAAACAATTTTTGAAAGTTCTTTACAGTGCCTTAAATTGCATTGAGACTTATGATCTTCATGTACAGGAATCCATATCTATATCTGTAGCTACATGTTCATTCTGTACATTCTTATGTATAAAGAGCAGAAAACATATATTCACTCTGTAAGTAAATATTTAATAGAATTTGAGTATTTTATCCTAAATACCTTCAAAAATTAAAAAGAAAAATAAAGAAACACAACAGAAAGAAAAAGAAATGAAGGAAAAAAGAAGAAAGGACAAAAGTATCTACAATAATTTGTTATGCCTGGAATTAACTAAAGAAATAAAAAGTTTTAATGCTCCCTATTTAATAATTGTATTTCATCTGTCACTGAAATTTGAGTAGTGAATACAGAATGGCAGAAGTGACAGCTGTTCCTCATACTTTTTTGGTATAACACACTAAATTTATATTTTTCATGTTCTTCTCCAACAGCATGAACCCCTACAGATACAGGATAACAGCTCTTCAGGTTTTTATTGTGTTATCCTAGAAGGGCAAAATTGGTGTGAGGGGAAGTGGAGTATTTTTGTAAGTAAATAACACTTTATTTTGCTCTGGAAACTTTATGCTTGCACTGGGAATAATACTTGAAAATATAAACATTAAAATTTAATAAGGTCTTAAGTATCAAATATAAGGACCTTTTTTTTTTTTCAGATTTTCTACAAATAAGATGTTTTCAAGGACCAAAACTAGTAGAAATTAATCATTAGCTATTCTTAATCTTGAGTTTATCTGGAACACTATTCTCTCAGAAGGTTATGGGAGATAAATCTACTATCCTTTTGGTCAGAGAAACCAAACATAGTCCTTTCCTGGACAGTAATTTCAAATCCTGCTGTAAGTTATGAAGATTTGTACTACTTTTATTACCTTCAACCACTTTTAAGAATTAGATGTTAGAAATATTTGTGTAATTAGAATTGAGCAAACTTACGAACACAAAACTTACATAAAAGAATGATAATTTAATATCCCTTGTACAAAAAAGAAACAGATAATAAAATGTTTAAAGTGTTGAACCCAGTAGAAAATTTATTACTTTGTGTTTATCCCCATAAATGTGATTGTTACCTCCACATAAACAAACACATCTGATGGAAATTTCCTTAGAGAGAAAATTTTCATATAAATATGTACATATCTCACAATCATTATGAGTTGCTGATGTAACAACAATTCAAGAAAACTTTAACAGTTATCATCAATTAAATGTATTTCTCCTCCACTCTACACATAACTCCTAAGGTAAAAGTCCTATGGAATGAGAATAATTTGTAGCTAAGGTAACTCAGTTTTTCTCATGGAAAATCTAAGTAGCACTTACAATGAAGCATGATAAAACATGAATATAGTATTGTGCTTAAAGTCTTGTTGAACTAATATTTTTTTCTTGTAGTTTCTAAAATAAAGCAAAACAATCAATAACATCATGTATTTGAGACTGAATTCTGAAATACACATTATATATTTTATGACACATAGAAAGTAAAGCAGAATGTCTAGTCTCATGTGAGATCAGTTCTAAATTTCTCCACCAAATTACTGAATCTCCTTAGGAAAGTTTATCAACTTTATGTTGTTAGCCACTTGTAATACAGGAGTAAAGTACTTGGAACTTAAATCTCAATGACTCTATGAAGCAAAATGAAGTTATATTGGTAGCATATCATCAACATTTGTAGGAGGAATGTGCTCTAAGATATGACACTTTTTCTGACCACTTTTTCCCCAAGAGTGAGTAGAAGCTCATATTTGTGTAGGCTAAAAAATTAAAGTGGACTGTACAATCATTCCTCATCAAGAGGACATACTTCCAAGCCTTTCTTCATCATGTCTCCGCAAGAATCGGCAGTGTTCGGTTATATCCATTGATAAATACCTTTCTCAGAGTAGCACATGCCAGCTGAGTATCTTAACTGAAGTTATAATTTATTCATAGGGTCATTCCAGCCAAGAGTAGGGAAAGACAATGCCCACGTACTCTCGGTAAGGATGTAGTTGTCGGTGCCTAGGAAGATAAGAAAAAAATATGGTCAGTTAATTTCTAAGAATAAGAAGAACATACATATAAACTAATAACTTTTTGAACGGTCTTGCAAATATTTTTAAAAAGCATTATTAAAAGAATCTTTGCTTTGTTTTCACATTAAATACTTTACAAAATGCTGTGGAACTCAGCAGAGAGCAATAGCTTGTAGTTTTCATGAGCAGGATTACTACTCTTTTGAAAAATGACAGGTAATTGGATCCTACAAAAATACCCTCCATGTCCACTCGAGATTATAAAAGTTGCCTTCACAGTGACAGCATCAGCGTAGACAGAGGCAACATGACAAATTCATCTGAAACAGGAGTCTCTTCTACCGCAGGCCATGTTATTGTTTGCATTCTTTTCAAATGAAGTCTTTTAAAAATTTGGCAAGCAACAAGCATCTGATTTTGGCTGTCTTTTATCAGTGAAGCATTGTTATAAAATTTAACGATGCAATATTTACATCTCACTTCTTCCAATAACAAGACTGAAACTAAATGCTTCAATTTTCAATCTCACATTGGTAGCACGACTATGTTAAAGCCATCACTATTGAGTTTTCTGTTATTTGCAGATAACTTAATTGGAGATATTTTCATTTCTATGAAAAAGAGCATATTATCTGATGTCTCAGATGCAGATTCTCAAACATCAGAGTAATGATTTACCAGTGTGGTTTTCTCTATAGATAAAAAGGTTAAGCTGTAATTGAGTTAACAAATGTTCATTGAGAATATCTTATATGCTACACACAGTTCTAGTCTATAGACACAGTAAAACAATACTGAAAATGACTCTTTATAGAGAAACTTCCACCATGAATATCTCATATAAATTATTCCTCACAGTTTCATTGGGTTTTATGTTATTCTTATATATAATATTCTAATTAAAAATCAGTATTTACAACTTATATAAACTTTGCAAAGTTGCAAATTTTAAAGTGATAAAGCTGAGACTTTACATCAGTTCTGTGTGACACTAGGGTTCACGCATCAAATACACATAAAGACACTGTGTATCTTCATGATGAGGTTACGAGTGAGACTGTAAGATTATAAACTTATTCTGAGATTATAAATCAAGTTTTTTAAAGTCTTTTTTTTTGGCTAATTAATTAAAACCGAAGTCCTTAGAAGGATAAAATGCAAAAGCCATTTATGTGGCTGAAATGTCTTACTGATTGGAACAACTACAGTAACCAAACAGCATGTTCTATATTCATGTGCCAGCCCTTAGCACAAGATTTGCCGTATAAATGAGCATCTCGATAAACTTCATTCCCTCACACTATTCACCACTAGTGCAATCCCAGTACAGAAATACATATTCTAAGCAAAAGTCAAAACCTCAGTGAGCTGCAGTTTGTATTTCAGGAGCCCAGCTCCGTGGGGACCTATGGTCCTCTGGCGAAATCAATCACTGATATAGAGGAAATAAACTCTCAGTGCCCCTGCCTCTCTCCTCACCGAGAAATTGGAATGGTTCAATTTCATGAATGAAAAGAAAAGAGGAGAGTTTACTCTTTTTGATTTTGAAAGAGCACCACATTAATTTGCAGCAAGAACCATTTTTACAAATTTTATCAATTTAAAGTACTTCTACTTATGATTTAGTCAATGCTATTTCTCCATGTGAGTAAGACTTTTGTGGAATTTGCAGAGATAGTTGGATAGTGAGAATTCTGTATCTACTACCAGCTTCTGCAGGTGACCAGGGGATGGAAACTGGATTATCTTTGTGCCTTCGCTTTTTGTCATTCAGTGAACTGCTACCTGAATATGTGGATCAGCCTGGGCGGGGTGATGATCTGCCTCCTGCTGGTCTCTCAGCTCTTGGATCCTGCTGGAGATTCACGAGCAGGTTCACAGTGTGAGACCGACAGTCGGAAAGTAGTGCGTCGCAGCGTGTTTACTGAGGGATGAGCCTAGCACATGGTAAGCAAGGCTGCCTTCCATTAGTAAGGACAGAACACTTGGAGAGAAAGATCCAAGCAGGGCACGCCTAGAGATGGCAACTTTAGCAAAGTCCAGGGTTGATTTTCTTTTGCTTCACTAGAATTTTGGGAGACATTTGTGATGGCAATTAATGGGGTGAGTTTCCACCCTCACATGAAATGGGCGCCATTTTGAATTTATTTGCTCTTAACTGGAACAAGCTTGGCTACCAAAATCCATTAGGGGGAGCAAAACCACAATGCAAATGAATACAAATGAGGCCTACTTGGGTTAGGCATGTCATCAGGGGTCTGTATTGGGCCGTGAATGCTTGAGCTTCAATGATGTAAAACTGTATAGTGTTGGAAACAAGAAAAAGGGTTGATGTGCTCTTTCTAGAAAATTTTGAGACAGCAAACACAGGAAACAGACCACTACGATCCTTCTGCAGAATTTCGTACCTGGACCAACTCCCAGCTCCAGTTCACACGTCCCTATACTAGGTGGCAGTAGTTCTAGCTGATTCACTAAAATGCTTAGGTTGTTTTTAATAGTGTTGATTAGGCAAGGATAGACTGTATTAATTTTAGGTGTATCCTCAATGAGATGTGTGCAGCGAATGAACTATTTTGTTTTGACAAACTTGTAAAATAAGGAAGACTAACCCAAGAGCAAAGAAAAACTGAATATCTTTCCAAAGGAGAGGCGAGAAAGGAAGTTTGGTATGATTTATGGTGCTATGTTAAAAAAAAAAAAAAAACTAGCAGAATACTTTTCAATTATTTTTCCTTGTTTTACAAATTACAGAATTTAACCTATCAGAGAGAAATATTTCTAAGTCCTTAAAGTATGTAATAAATAGAACGGACATGGAACTTATCTTGAGACACTTATGACATTTATTTTTTTCTGTCATGATGAACTATATGACTTATAAAGCTCACATAATAGAGATAAACTCTGAACTCTCTGCAGCAAAACTGAGGTGGTCTCTTCAGTTTCACAAAGATGATCTCTGCAGATGTCAACCTACTAAGTAGCAGAGTAAGGCATTCTATCAGTTTCTTAATATTCATTTTTTGGGTCCCGATTACTGTAGTGGTTATCTAATTTACAATGTTTGTGAATACAGAGTTCTTGCAAGGCAATTTTTATCACCTGCTGGCTAATTATAAGCTCCTTGTGATAGACTGAACAAGTTAAGAAGAAATGTTATTCACAATTCTTTTATCTTAAAGTGACAACTTTTTCTTTGTCTTTTGCTTCAGAATTGAAAGGCTATTTTATAATGTTATGAAAATTTTCCATTATATATTTTTCATTTCTGGCCAACATTTTCTTCCTTTGAAGTTGTTGATTTTCAACAAAATTATGAATTTTATATATCAGACAATTTCTTTGCTTTATTGTGCTTAAAGTTTGTTTAATATCATTCTAAGAGTAACTGTATATCCATTGTCTTATACACTCCATCATAACACTATTAATGGAAGATTTCTGAAAATAAAAGGATAGCAGAGCAACAGCTTTCTATTTCTTATCTTTTGGAGAACTTATTTGTCTTTCTGCAGTCCTAGTATCTCCACCTAAACTGAGACCTGTTGAAAATATTGTCCCAGCCGAAAAGGAAGGAAAGAATGAAACAGGTGACATGGTAGATGGAAACAAGATGATAGTCTGTAGCGCATTAGTAGCCTGACCAGAGAAACAATGAAATGTTTTAGTCCTCAAACGAAAAGTAGGATTTCTATAAACCTAACTGAACCACACTTTGCTCAAAAGAAGAAGTATAATGGTATTATGTAAGCCAGACCCTGTTTCTCAGATAACTTTATCTACAATAAAGGGTGATAGCATACATTCAGTTCACAATCTTATGTAAACTATGGATGTGAGGCTAATAATAATATGTGTTCTCTACCCCTGTTTTATAATATCCTCTATCACCTTACCTAGAGCAAATCACTGAATTTAGAAAAAAAGATAACATTATGTGTATGAACAATGTTTAAAAACTTGTTTGGTTGTAATAAATATTCAAATCAGTATCTAAGTGGCTCCTGGTAAATTTCTGTAGCTGTTCTGTCCAATAAAAATGGAATGTCAGGCACGTATGCATTTTAAAATTTGCTTGTAATTACATTAAACATAAATAGTGATAAAATGAACTTTGTTTTAATAATACATTTTATTTAATCCAAAATAAAAATATCATCACTGAAACGGTCAATGCAAAATTTTAAATGAGGTATTTCACGGTTTTGAGTGATACGCTCTTAAACTCTGTGTGCCTTCTACTGTTAGGGCACAGCCGCATTTCAAGGGTACAGTAGCCACTTGTGGGTAGTGGCTGCCATAAGTGGACAGGGTAGACCTTCAATAAATGTTTGCTTACTAAAAACTTGTTAAATAAATGAATCAATAAGCAATGGAAGTATGAGAATTGTGAGGTGATATTAGTATACAAAACTCATGAACATCAGTCAGGGGACTAGAAAGGATGAAGAATTTCCATAATGTTTTTAATAGAAATAATATTAGACAAGGAAATAGAGGCTAAGAGTTTTGGTGCACTTATACTCTTTCTAGTTTCATAGTCCATTACACAGTAGGATAAATAAGTTAAACTTTACGGTCATTACTTATAAATTGAGGTCAAGGTCAGTAACATATTTGGGTATCTCCAAAGTGAATATAATTATTCTATGGTGAATCTTTGGGTTATAGAAATTTTAACAATAAAAAGCAAACCCTTCTCATATTTGGTCAACATAAGTGAGATCTGTACTACGCAAAGGTCATTAGCACCTACTCCTGGAGGCTATCATGGTAATCTTGGTAAGTCATCCCCTCATCTTTTCCTTAGCTTTCCATTTCCTGTACTATCTTTTGTGAGAGCAGCTGGGATGCTCTTTTAGTCTCACATTTAACAAGGACAAATGATATACCTAAAACCAGATTAGTTAATATGGACATACAGAAGTGAAATCAAATATACTGGAATTGGCATAGACAACTCATACAGTTAGTAATATATATTAACCAATGTCAGTTAATTTGATCAAGCAATTCTTTGTTCATTTTTTGGTACCAGGAATTGAACTCAGGATCTTGCACTTGCCATACAAGTACTTGTGCTGCTGAGCTGTATCCCCGGCCCTATGTCACTTAATTTGAGAAGTAAATGTCACATAAAATGTTCAGCATTCACAAGTTATGGCATCATCTTGAAAACATACCTCTCAGATTTCTGTTGTAGAAGAACACAACTGACGGATGATCTCACCTACTCTCGGAGCCCACCATCTTGTTCATATAGAGCCAATTGTCATGAGTCATTGACTTGGTACAGAGGACACTAGGGTCTGTCTAGTGAAAGGAAGGACTCTTCTAACAGATAACTTTGGTCTCAGGACATCCTATTGCATTGCAGAACTGTATTAGAGTGCATGATGATTGAGGAATTTTTCTACCAATCTTCATTGCCTCTCTTTTCTGTATCTCTCACACATAGAGACTACATCTGTATTTCACGGTTTTCTAATCCTTGTTTGGTCACTATCTTGTTTTCAAATATGTTTAATAACATTTCAGTTTAATCCTACAGACTTGAGTACACTAATGAATTTGTGTATTTCTCTTCTAACAGAGTAACTTTTGTAGGTAATAACGTTTCCAAGTTAATAGGAAACATTTTATTGTGTTCTCCAAACAGCAAACACCAAAAATGTCATGTGAAATGATTAAAGGTTTTATTATTCTGCAAATTAAAAATCCCTAATGAGTTATCTAAAATATTATCCCATATATCTACTAAACATCAATTTATTACAATGTATATAATAATATTTATAGTATAATATCTAACTATTCACTTAAGCATACAACTAAAATGTAACACAGGGAATAAATTAAAATGAAAATGTAATGTCTTAATTCTGAGACACTCACGTAATGTACCAATTAAAATTGCCTTTTTAATTCCGTGAATCTAAAATTTTTATGAAGAAAGCAAGTAAGATAATGAAATAATTATGTATGTTAGCCTAAGGAGTAGATCTGAGATAATTGTGGCAGATATATTCAAAGAATTGGAGAGATGTCATTAGTATGTTGTCAATTCTTTAAGTATAACTTTAGAGGACAGAATAAGAACATTGCTAACAGTTGATAGGCAACATTTTATTCAATATGAAAATAATGTCCTTGCAGTGTTAGTCACTTTATAAATTTAACTATCTGAATTTAATATGCTAACTTAGGTGTGAATGAATTCTAATCATCGGAGCAAATAAATTTTTCAAAAAATCCTCTTCCCTTGTAAATTGAGATTATGAATATGAAATATACATTTTATTAGGTTGCTTACAACAGTGAGTGACATATTGGCACACAAGTCGTGGATAAACACTCAGTAGACACTGAAAAGACCGTTGCCTAGGAGTCATTTCCTCAAATTTAATAATCTCTTTTCAGCACTGCAGCTAGTTCTCAATGACTTTCTGAGGCTGTTATGCCCCAGAGTGAGCTAATGAGTTCACAGAGATCTACTAGTCACTGTCCCTGTGCTCCTTGCCTACCCTCGTTGTTCCCTCAGGATTTAGGTCAACTGTTTCTGGGTCCCAGCGGTGTGGGCCCCCTCTGAAATTCTGTAGCACAGTTGTTCTGTGTGCCTGCCCCCATCTGCAGAAGTAAAAAGTGGGATCAAAATAGATTGCAGCAATGCAGGGAAACACTGAAAATATTTATCTATAACTGAATACCTCAATAGGTAGGATATCTGTGTATACACACACACACATGCACCCACACTTATATACTTATAACCATATTGATAAAATACATACTTCTTCCTTAGATGGCATCCATCCTCTCAGAAAGCCCTCATTAATTTATGTACTGATAAAATATTTCTGTATGCTAGGGAAAAGGGATATACAATTTAAAGTTTCATTTACTTTCCATGAACTCATTTTTGATGAAGAGTATAGGCTAAGAAATAATATAGTATGCTGTCTTGTACTTTTCCATGGGATATGCTTGCATACAGTGGTCAATAAGAGACGCCTGATGCAAGCATAGAGAATTTCTCTATTCTGTCTTAACACACATCCTTCTGGCTCTTTCTGGTTCTGAAGGTGGCCAACATTCTCTATTCATTTTCACAAGGGGAGGTGAGAAGAGATCAGCACTTAATTAAAAAAAAATCAAGAAACTAGATTCAGTGCTACATTTGTAACAATAGTAGTTAGCTGAAATCACATACTCACATACAAGATTAAATGTGTACATAAGGGGCTGGGGATTTAGCTCAGCGGCAAAAGCGCCTGCCTGGCAAGCGCAAGGTCGTGAGTTCGGTTCCTGGTACCAGAGAAAAACCAAAAAAAAAAAAAAAAAAAAAATGTGTACATAAACCTGTACAAATGTGCACCCCTACACGCATACTCCAGCACGTGGAACCCCCTCTGAAGGGAGTGGTCAAATGGAATAACTAAATAGAGACCACAGGTTTAGATAAAGATGGGTAGAATGGACCTACTGTTCATTGTAAAGCATTCTTTTAGGTGACAGAGCACACTATGATTACCCCAGAGAGGTCACATACCTGCCTCGAGCCAGTTTGTAGCAGACAGTATTAGAGTTCTTTCTTATCTTTACATGGCAGCTGGACTTGCAGAATCGTCTCCACGCCATCTATGCCCCTCCTGGTAACTCTGAAGATGCCTGTTTGAAACGGCTTACTGGCTCTTCCCCAGAGTGCCTGCAGGCCCCTCACTGCTGAGTGGCTCCCAGTAGTACTTTTGCTGAGGCGGCAGGTTTTTAGAGTCATGTTAGCTCCTGTGAGACTGCGGCTCTGCAGACTAACTACTCTTCAAGGAGCACTGCAAATTCAGAAGGTAGATTCTACCTCCTGTGTTTTTAATTTGATAAATCAATTCTAATTTGTTTATATTAAATTTTGAGTTATATTTCTTTCAGTGCATTACCTTCAGAAATTCCCCTGCTATTCTTCGGTCCATCTACAGAATCCTTCAGAACTGTTTCTAGTAAGTCTGATATTCCCCACTTAAAGAGGAAAAAGACCTACTAAAAAGCCTGCTGTTTTTTGTCCCAGTGATGAAAGTGAAGACATCTGCTCTCTTTGTCCAGATCAGTTATAAAGACGATAAGTTAGATGCTTTCTAAAGCTTTTCTCTACTCATTCTTCTATTTGGATAAGTCCATGTAATGCATATCTTTTTTTCCATTTTTTCTCATACCTTTTCTTTAATGCCAATATTATATTAAAATCAAGAATGAGGGCTTACTAAGAAAACTCAGAAAAGTGAGAAAGTTGATTATATGCAGAGTTAGTGTTAATGATCTCTCTGAAGTTTCTACTATAGAATTATCTTCAAAGAACAAGCACCAGTACTATAGTTTAGATCTGTTATGGATTATATCTAGATATCCCCTCAAATCCCCACATTCTCTCTCAAGGAAACTGATTGTATCATGAGGGTATGGTACCCATCAGTGAACTAGTTCACTATTAGTTTCTAGCTAAATGTGAGGTTGGGAGGTGAAGCCTGGTTGTAGAAGGTGAGTCACTGGGGATGTGTGACCTGGGAGTGTATATCTCCCTCCAACTTCCTTTGATCTCCCTTCAACCTCCACTCTCTCTCTGTCTTTCAGCTGCCATGCCATTAGCTGTTTCTCTTCTGGCAGACCCCTCTGTCATATTTCCCTGCATGGGAGCCAGCCAGCTATGGACTGAAACCTCTAAAAACTGTGACACAAAATGAACCCTTCCACATTTAAATTATGAGCATTGGTATTATGTCCTGGCAAAAGAAAAGAAACTAAGACAAAAATCCAAATTGTCCTCCAAAAGCCTAATGTATTTGGGAGGTTTTTCAATAATGAGGGTAGAGTGCTTACCAGTGGGTTTTTCCATTGGTAAGCTCGGTAGCTGAATGTGCTGTTAGGTGGGAGGACCTGGTTGAAGGCAGATCACTGAGGGCTGAATCAGAGGGCTATATTCTTGGCCCAGGCTCCTTCTTTCTTTCTCTGCTTCCTGGATGCCATGGTTGGAACCATTTTCCTTAACTTTGCCTTTCACCATGCCATTTATGTTATGGAGTCAGTCGACTATGGCTGAAACTATGAACCAAAGTAAATCTCTCCTTCTATCACTTATGGTGTCTGATGTTTTGCAGCAATGAAGAGAGTGACTGAGAGATTTTGCTACCTGAGAAACTGGATCACTGGTGCTGACTAGAGAAGGTCTAGAATATTATGAGCAAAATAAGTAGAGACTGGTGGCAGACTGTTGTCAAAGCTCAGAGGACCAAAATGCTGATAGGAATGTGGACAGTAAAGGCCAGGTGGTATAGCTTAGGACCAAAGATTCTGTTGGGAGTTGGGCTAGAGACCATGTATGTCACACTTTAGCAAAAGGTTGTTTCTTTTGATCATATCCTGAAATTGTGTGGAAAAATAAGTTTAAAGATGAGGGACTAATTATTCTGGCAGAGGAAATTTCAAAACAGGCAAATTTAAAGATGTGGTATGGTACTTTTGTCTTCTTTTAGTCAGATAGATCTACAGTGAAAGTTGGGGGCCAAAAGCAGATATAAAAAGTTGACAGTTTCATCAGAAATGAAGTACATTAAAAGTTGGAGACAGTGGTTGCCAAAAGTTTAGAGTTAAGGAGAACCAACTACTGCACATCAGACAATAGGAAAATGACTTGAAGGCATCTCAAAAAACACAACCAAAAAAAGCAAGACTGTACCCTTCCCAGGCCCAAGAGCGCAAAACACCGAAGCTTTCATTTGAGAAGAGAACTCTGGGGAGCACTTCTCAAGAAGGGTTACCTAAGAAATTGGATTCATGGAATTTCTTTCATGGGGCATAGGCATTCAGGCACTCAAAGGCTTCTGCAGCCATGGTTCAAACAATTCTGGCTACTGCTCTAGTAGCAACTGAGCGTGGTATCATCTACATGGTGTTAATTGTGTGGAAATTACCAGTGGATTTGTCAAGTTATTAAGTAGCAGAGGCTTTCACCCAGATTTCAGAAGACTGAGGAGGCCAGGCATAGTATCCTGGAGAGGGCAATGTGTGAAGCTGTGAGAATGAAGCCAAAATTGCTATGGAGACTATAGAAATTTGGAGATGCCAGAAATGTGAAATATCTGTTGAGAAAAGGTGAACGCAATTACCGCAGCCACCCTAGGAGAGTAGCCATGAGAGTCACAGCTGGCAAAGCTGTGGGGGCAGGGCTGGCCAAACCCTGTGCGGTCTGCTTCTCACCATGTGCTGCTGGACAGGGCTCTAGAGGTTTATTGTTTACCTTGCTGGGTGTTGATCTTGCTGGTTCCAATTCCCTTCAACCCCCACCCCTAAAAAATGGTAATGTTTACTCTGTGCAGTTCTATGTTGGAAGAATTTAACTTTGTTTTTGATTTTCATGTAAGCTCATGGCTAGGAGTTTGTCTAAAGTCTCAGAGAAGGCCTTGAGCATGGAATTTTCAGCAATACTGGAACTGGAAAAACTTTGGTGATTCTTAGAGATGGACTAAATATATTTTGCATAATGAGATGGACACGAGTCTTTTGGGGGCCAGAGATAGGATGTTTTGGTTCAGATCTAAAACGTGTTTCCAGTGTCATAGATTTGGAAGGTGATTAGGGGAGTCTATCTCATCAGTGTAACTATCCATTGGTGAATTCAGCAGCTGAATATGCTTTTTACTGGGAGGCTCTGGCTGAAGAAAGGTCCCTGGGGCAGAACCTGGAAGGCTCCTCTTTTCTCCTTCTGCCTCATGGACTGACTTTCCTTCCTCCATGTTGCTCCAGACTTGGAGCAGCTGACTGTGGATTGAAATGGTGTACCAATATAAACCTCTCATCCTAAATGTTTGATGTCAGGTACTCTGTCCTAGCGATGGAAAATCAACCAGAACAGGCAATTACAACTTAGGAAGAGATTAGCTTAAACAAAGGGTCAACCATACCTTTGCATACAAAAATAAGTAAATGGAATGATAACATTACTTAGTATCTCACCTAGTACATCTGGAAAGTATAATATCCTGTACTCTGTCATAAAGGAGGATAAACCTGAGACATTTTTAGGTAAGTGGATCCATCTTCACACCAGAATAAATGAAATAAATCAAACACACACAGTTTACATATCGCATTGTTTCTCTTGTGTGAGAAATCCAAAATAGAAATAAGGAGCAAAATGGAGGATAGATATGAAGTGGGAAGAACTTTTTAGAATGGGAAGGGACAGAGCTGGGCATGGTGGTGCCTGCCTGTAATCCCAGCACTCAGGAGGCTGAGGCCAGAAGACTGTTGCAAGTTTGAGATCAGCCTGGGCTTTAAAGTGAGCTCAAGGACAGCCTGAACTGCATAGCAAGACTCTGTCTCAAAAAGAAAGAGATTAATAATAATAGAATAAAATGGTATGGGGCACAAGGGATGGGAAAGGTCATGGGAAGGAAGGGAAAAGGGATTTAAGGAAAAAAAGAATTCAAGGAAAAATGGAAACAGAACTTTGTAAATGAGTAGAAAAGGAGGGATGTAAGGAAAAGAGGGGAAGGGGCCAAGGAAAAGAATCAAACGTGCTACGTATACGTGCAGATCCTCCATGATGGGTGTGATCGTTATACACAGCAAAGAGGTGCTAATGAAAAAAATTAAAAGAAAACATATCTTATACTTACTGTTATTTTCTATCAAAATACATATTTTTCTTTAAAAGGAAAAAGAACAACAATAGATGACTATTCATGCTTGATTACTTATTATAAATTTTATATATCTTAATCCTTAATTTTGGAAATATGTTTATCTCATCATTCAGAAATTCTATTTTTTATGCTGAAATTTACGACTGCTCATCAGGAGAAGCTGACTGGTATTTGGAAATGTCTCAACAAAGATGCTTTCATTCTGCCTGTAACTGAAAATCCTACTGCAAACTCTTAATGAAAAACAAGCATTCTTGTACATATTAGAAGTCTACGTGAAAGATGAGGTCAGTCTATGGAATATGTAAGCTCTGGTTCAGCTTTTTCCAGTTCTCTTTGCTCTACTTTCCCCCATGTTTTGTCTTCATATTCAGGCTAATAGAAAGACAACTGCATCTAGTATGATGATGTATCAGTCAGGGTTTACTAGAGAAACAGATATAACAGATATTACACATAAATGTATAAGAAATTACAAGTTTGGCTTACAGTGGTCAGCCACAGAGTTGGATGAGGAAGCGTGCAGAGGGTGTCTGCACCCTGGAGATTGAAGAGCCCAGCCCCCGGCCTGGAGCTCGCTGCATTGTCTGGGCAAGTCCCTATCAGTGGGTTGATGGGTCTGCCACGGAACATTGAATTATCTATGACAATGGACAGAGAGCCTACACCAGAAGGCTGAAGAGTCCCAGGCAGAAGCCGAACAGTCTGCACCAGAAGCCAGGAGAGGACCAAGCTGAAGGCGAAGACTGGAGCTCCTCTGAAGAACCAGCAGCCAGTCCTTTTTTAATTCCCCCTTTTTTTATGCAGCCTACCCACCCTGGGCGTGTAGGGGTGGTCCTCTACACCCATACCCTCTGCATGCCTTCCTCTTGCACAGGCTCAGGATGAATACAAAGTAAGCACCTTGGCTCCCTGCTGAGTCACTTAGCCAAACCTCTAGACACAATGTATCAATCAACTTGACACAGTGTATCAACCATAACAGATGAGTTGTAATAAATGACCCTGAAGAATACACAAAAAAAGAAAAAGAAAAGAACTGAAGTGCCACCAATCTTTCTAGCTGGAGTTGGCAAGTTCATTGGAAGGAAATGTTCATCTTCTCTTATGTGTTCTTAGCACCAGGACCTATTTCCCTGAAGCCCCAAAGAAAACATCTTTCACATTTCATTGTCCCTCATTTGGTCATTTTTCTCAGTGTAAAGTGGCCAGGTGAGTGTGATGGATTGAAACAAATCATTTAGAGAACTGCAGAGTAGTTTACCAGGAAAAAGTTAACATGAAGCTGGCATCTTGGAAAAAGTGTGAACACTGTCATCTGTAAGGTCTTTAAAAGCTGGACGAAAATGGCTTTTTCTTGGGTAACAAAAGTAATACACGCAAATGACTGAATTTCCATCCTTTTTAAAGAGTATATGCATAGTAGTGTTCTGCCACTGAAAAATTCTGAGGAAACCACTATTCTAAAAGGTATGACTTTAAAAACTCTGGCTGAGTCGTTTTTATCATCTGCACACATCTTTTAGACAAATGTTATCTCATATTAATAAAGACAGGTGATATTAAAATTATGAAAAACCAAATGTTTAATTTTTCCTCAAATTTCCCTTATTCTCAGGATCATTGAGTTTTCCCTGTCGAATTTCCAAACTTTAAGAAATTACAGACGCCATAAAATAGTCTTAGAATTCTCATTAAAGATGACCATATAAAGTTTTTGTTAGTTGATGACTTACAATATTTTTAAGGCCTTATTTCTGCTCCTGAAAAAGCGTAAGTAAAACCTCAGACTGCTGCTATCTCTTGGTCCCAGAGCATGCGCCAGGGGCCGTGCGCTAAGGGCTTGCTCCACAGCCTGCGGCCCTGCAGAGACGCGGTGCAGACTCCAAAGCTGGAGCCTGCGGGGAGTTCGCAGGTCTGCGGCGCTGAGCCTCCGCACAGGGCCGCAGTGCTGCAGTCTCTTCTTACTTTTCCTCCTGGTCGCAGCGGTGACATGCGTAGTATGGTGCCATGAGATGAGCTGCCTCCTAACAAGCCCACAGCGATAGGCCAGTCAGTCATGGACCGGTACATCTGAAACTGTGGTCAGAACAAACCTTTCTCTTATAGAAGTGGACTGTTTTACATAGTGGAAGGCTGACTGACATACTGCTCAGTTACTTCTTCGCTGAAGAAATGATCATTGGCAATGCATGGAAAAGGGTTGCTGCTTGAGGAGTCACCAGGTGGAAATGTTGATTGGTGTTAAGTTCCTTTCCAGGTCATATGGACCAGTCATTAATAAAAAAGCACATTTACCTTACCTTACCCAGCATTTATTTATCAGGCTATTTGTTCACAGATTTATATGATCGTAGAAGAAAAGTTAGTATCTGGTTTCTTAGCAAAATATTTTAGGAAATGCTGAGTTAATGAATGGGGAAAGAGGAATGCTACTAATCACAAACGAATGTGTGTTTTAAAGACTGAACACTAGAAGAAGAAACTAAGACAGAATATGGGTTGCAAAGTTTTAATTAGTTTATCAACACCCCAGTAAAGGAAGAGGAACAGTCAAGATTGGGCACAAAGAATAGACCAACTGTGAAGTCGGCCTGATAGTGCCATGACTCAAGCAATGGAGAATTCTGGGCAGCGTCATCATTGTTCTTGGTCACCGGATGTGCGTTCTGCGGAAGGGTGTGACTTCCGGTGGCTCTCTTACTGCAGCCGGTACCTAAGGGAATGACAACCGAAGGGTTTCTTCTTGCTGTACTACTTACGACTGGAGTGGGTAAGGAGTGAAAATCAGTATGTGTAACTCATTTATATGTCTGCTAGTCTTCAGGTTTGCTTCTCAGGTCTTCTTCCGCGTATATATCCAAAGAGCTGCTCATCCAGGCCTTCAGTGGGCTTGTCCCCCAGAAACTTGGAACTTCTGCCCCTTTTCGGATTGGGAGAGAATCAAATGCATTGGCCAAATCACAGCAGTTACACCACAGAATTCAGTGGAGCTCCTCCTGTATTTGCTGGGGAATATCTACCTTCTTTGTAGAGTAAGACCTTTAGTCCTCCAGAGCACAAATTGCAGGTTCATAAAGCACAAAATCTCACAGTGGATCATTAAGAATGAAGATAAAAGAGACTGTTCCTACCTCTAGCACTTGGTTTCTGGAAGTGTGTATTTATACTATTAAGTCATAGTTCTATACAGTTCTTTCAGTGTATAGAACATATTCTGAGGAATATTTGCTTACAGAATAATGCCTCTTAGCTGTCATTTCATCTGCCCCTTTACAGCTTTTCTTATGCTACAGCAGGCCAGAAGCTTCTTAATACAATAAATGATACTTCAGTGATCCTCTGGTCATCAGCCAGATCTTACCCTTTTTTTTTGCTATAAAATATTTACTTGGTTGGGTGCAATGCTGTGGAATCTCATGTTCAGAGATCAGTTACTCCAGAAAAAATAGATACTTGTATTTTCTGAGATTCTGTGAGCAAGTAAATGAAATGTACACTTAAGATAGTTATCTATTTCTATAAGAACACATGTCTGGACATCCCCACATAGAGGAAATCCAATAGGTTTCATCATGAAATTGTACCATTTTGGAAGCTAACATTTATTCTCTGCTGCTAGTCATTTGGACACTAGGAAGTAGCAGTAGCTACATCAGCTTTGCTAGTCAGAAGCCAGTATTGTTGGGTACAGCATAAGTTCTTACCTGCCACTGTATCCTCTGCTTATAACTCCACTAAGTTGGCTGCTGATAGAAATCCCTGACAACTTCAGATGTTCATTAGAGGTATTCCATGCTGAATATTACCTGGTGGACGTGAATATATAATAGAAAGATCTTCCTATGGTGTTTCTACTCTCACATGTTCAATGACAGGCACCTCACAACCTGCTGTCTTAGTTACTTTCCTTGACATTGAGACAAAATCATTGACAACCACAGTATAAAGGAGTAAAGGTTCATCTTCACTCAGCTCGTAGAGGTTTCAGTTCATAGTTGGCTGGTTGCAAGGTAGGGCGGCAGAGCAGAGTGCATGGTAGAAGAGAGCTGAGGAGAGCCACTCACTGTATGGTGGTGCAGAAGCAGAGGGCAGCAAGGGAGCTAGAAAGGAAAATAATCCCTTTTAACCCATGCCCCCAGTGGCCCACCTTTATGACCATACACCATCTCCTAACAGCAAGTCTGCTCTATACCCTGAAATACAATCACCTCTCAAGAGTCCCATCTATGAGTATATGAGGCTTTTGAGGGACATTTAGACATAAACTATAGCATTCTTCATCTGGCCCCCCAAGGACTCGTGTGCCTCTCTTTATGCGATATATGTGTACTCCATCTCTAACAGTTGTCAAAGTCCTAACAATTTTATCATGCTGAAACTTCCAAGTCCAAAGTCTCCTCTGAGACTCCAAGCAAACTCTTAGCTGTGAGCCAATGTAGAAATGAAAAGTTAAATACTGACATGCAAAGCACAGGATGAACATTCATATACTAAAAGGCTGAAATAAGGGGGTCAGAAAGCAAAGGGACCAATGCAAGACTGAGCTCCAGCAGGGCAAATATTAAATCCTATAGTTCTGTGTCCAGAACCTAGTGCGAGGTATGGCCAGATGTGAACACCAAAGGGCTTGGGTGGCCCCGCCATTGTGGCATTCATTGCTGGTGGTTGCGGATATCATGGCTTCTCTCTTGGGCCCACTCTGCTCACTCCTTGCTGCTTTTCTCAGATGTGGTACACTTCTGGCTTCTCCATCTTACCAGAGTCTCCATTGCCCTCTCAGTCCTACTCTCATAGCATCACATCTGCCCTCTCATGGGCAAGTGGCCTGTTCCTCTGAAATCTGGGTAGAAGCCTTTCTGACTCCACAACTCTTGCATTCGGCATGTGTGTAAACCCAGCACCATGTACATGACATGAAGGTCTGCTACTACCTGGAGCAGTAGCTCAGCCCATTTGCGTGGTTGCAAAGACCTCAGAGTGCCTGGATTGCTGAGCATGGTAAACTGAATCCCAGTAAGTCAGTTCTATAAGGGCTTTTCTCCAACAGGTATCCTTGAGGTCTCTTCTCGACACAAATTCTTTGAGGCTGGTACCCTTGACCCTGTGAAGTGAGGGGTCTTTCCTGTTTGCTGACATGCCCTCAAACCATTTTTTCCTAATGCTATCTTTCCATCAACCCAGCCCTCCTGTGCTCCAATTTTGTATGCCCCAATTTTATCAGAGCTTCTTTTTTTGACCAAACTTAAAACATTTTAAGTCATTCAACTCTGCTATTTTTCTTGATTCTCAACATAGAACTAGATAAAAGCCACCAGTAGTACCAATGGAAGAGCCTCAACATTAGTGTGTAGTTTGGGGTTTTGCAAGGGGAACAGTATAATACAGGACACATATTTTATAAGATTATTTTATTTTATTTTATTTATTTATTTATTTATTTTTTTTTTTAAATTTTTTTGTTTTTCTCCGGTACCGGGGACCGAACTCACGACCTTGCGCTTGCCAGGCAGGCGCTTTGCCGCTGAGCTAAATCCCCAGCCCCAAGATTATTTTATAATAATCACTCAAGGAATCATATACAAAGTGTGCAAGAAATCTGTTCATACACTAAAGACCAAAGAATTCAGCTGAGGGCCTGGATCCCATGGTAATGTCCTGCATGAATTCAGCTGAAGACCTAGAGCCCGTAACAATGCCTCCCACGAGTCCAGCTGGAGGCCCAGAGCCTGTAACAATATCTCATGCAGGCCTGTTTCATGGATCTGCTCTGGGAAGACCCAAAGGTCAGTGGTGGAAGCTCAAAAGTCTATGCCAGCGAGATGAAGGATCTGTGCTAGCGAGCTGAGGGATTTGCACTGATGCCGGGAAACTACAATCAAAGTAATAGCCAGAGCTCCCCCAAAAAGTACCATAGCTGCCTTTAGCAATAGTGAGGGCCCGAGCTCCTTCATTGATCAGAACGGTCAAGTTCCCATCCGGAAAGCCAATGTGACAAGCTTCTCCAGGAGACTGAGCAGTGCATCATCTTCCCTCTGGAGCCAAGAAGTGATGCTCAAAGTGAGGACCAGAGCTCCCCCAAAGTGAACCGAAGCCATTCTCAGTGACAAGAAGGTCCTGAGATCCTCCTCTGATGAGAATAGCCACATATAACAGGAAAGCCAGCATGACAGCGTCCTCCAAGAGAACCAACAGCTCCTTATAGCGTCTAACATCTTCCGACAGCTTCTTAAATAGCTTCTACCAGCTCCTAACATCCTCTCTCACCTCCCAACAGCCTCTCTTCTTCCTCTCCAGTGCTGCCTCTTATGCTGCTGACAGCAATCCTCAGATGGGCTACCCACATCCAGCACCATGCTGGTTGAGTTCAGCTGGGTGTTATAAGTTGACCCCCAGTTGTCGATTCAACACAATTACACTGCCTTGAAATTTTCTCTACCAGGTTAATTAATCCACTGCCCTTAATCTCAGTCTCCCAGAAATCCCAGGACATGAGCAAAATGTAGACAAATTTTCTACCAAGGCACATCACACATGGGCTGGAGTCCAACTGCCAATGGAGTCCTTATTTCCAACTGCAAGATAAATCTGAACCTGGTCTCTATCATGTGCCTTTTCTATTTGCATCCTGGTCCTCTTCATGTCACAGAAGGATGTGTAAAATGTAATAACTTTTGTCTCATTTTGGAGGGGAGGAGTCATCATATCCTGAACAGCAGGCCAGAGGTGAACTGTTTATTCTCTGTACAGTTATCTCCTACTCTCTGGAGTAAATGCTTCTTATTGTGACCATTACATTGCTGCATATCTTGCTCATTTATACTATTTAATAGGATGTCCCTGAGGTAATGGACTAATGTACTGCTCTGTCTAGATGATCCAGATTTCTTAGCCTATGATATTAGAGAGAGAGGGACATAGCAGCACAGTGGCAAAATTGTAAATGTGCACTATTGTATATTCAGTGTGAATATGAATTATTTATGATATTTTCAGGTTGGGATAGAAGGAAATCTGTTTATCCAATTAACTAGCTTTATTAATTTATTCTAACAAAGATAACAACTTGACAGAGAAGCTAAAGTTAGATTAATTCTTCTCTGAACTTTGGTAATCTTCTGTTATCCAATCTGTACAGGGGCTAGTTAGGAGAGTTTAGTACAGAGATAACAAGAACTCCACTCCTGCTTTTGGAATATTGTAGGGGTCCTAAAAGCACATAACCCCTAGTGGATGTGAACATTACCCCAAAGGCCAAGAAGGGAGGTGGAGCCAAATTCTGACAGGGTGACTTGCTACCTCCTGATGCAGGACAGGTATGTGTGTGTCTACATAATAGGGAGATAGTACATTTCTTCAGGTTTACAAGATTGCAAGGTGGCTGGGGAGTGAAATATACAGAAAATCCAATCTGATGAGCCTTTTCATCTTGTGGTACGTTCATTTGGAAAGCTGACTTTCTAATGAAGACCCTGATTATAACATAGCAGACCTTTTCTGGACTGGTATCAGGACTTCTTTGCAGTTCAGTCACTTAGACAATTAAATTATGGGTATAGGTCTAACTTTTCTTTGCCCTTCTGCAGCAGGAGATGAAATCACATGATCTTTCACACTTCTTTTTCAGTTGCCTATTCCTTACCTTCTGTTCATCTTTATTCTCCTACAGTGAATTCACTAACCTTAAGAAACAGTCAAACAATACTCAAACTTATTTTTAAGTATCCTACCACTGATATCATCAAAACTTATCTTTGTAAAAGTTTTCACAATTGAACTTCCATTTTGCATCAAAGGATTATTGGAATTCCCTTTCTGCCAGTGCTAGAGTCTCATCCACCAGGATGGTGAGTAGTACAAAACTCTGTTTCAATGCTTATGTTTTTAGACCAGACTTCACACCTACTGTTTCAACTTGGATGTCTCTGAAGTGGATGCTGAGGCAGTATAGGATGTAGGAAAATTCTTAAAACTCAGCATCTGTGAAAGAAAGGAGGCAATCTATTGAACAGATGGAGAAGTTGTGATAGAGACCCCCGAAAGCCGTGGCTAACCCCACGGGGAGCTTTGGACTGAGCAGTGCCTTTCTGAGTTGTCCCACATCAGGTCAGCTTGGCTAACTCAAACCAAAGTAACCTCTGAGAGCTGTGATAGATGGAACTTTTCTTCCAACTTCACTGTATACCTGAAGGAGTTAACTTGTTCTACATTAGTGCATCATCATGCCTACCAGTAGGGTAGGAACAGTTCTTGAAAGAATTTCTTGTACATTCACTGCATTGCATTTAAAGCCAGCATTTAACAAATCTAGAGAGAAGAGAAACTATCTAAATTTCTTTCTTTAGGGAAAGAAATTCTGAACATTCCTTATAAAATTTTATTCTGAAATGGTGCTAAAACAAAACTATGTATACTAGGCTGAAGACAGAGCCTTTTCATATCTTGTCCAGAAAAACATTTATTTTTCCTCTCTGATGAAGCAAATAATTATAAGCCTGAAGACACTGTAAGGGAAATTCACCAGACTCTTACTGTTGGATCAACTACCCTGGCAAACTAAGCACTCTCCGGGCCCAGAGATAAGTCCTGTTTTTAAGACACCAGTAAGTTCCTGCTTTAAAGATAAGGAGCAGCCCTTCAAATGGAACACAGATTTTGTGCAGAAGAAAATGCTGAAGAACAAAAAATAGAAATACTTAACATGATGGATCTTCTGAATTTTCTGAATTCAGCTATTTAGTTTTCTGCTTTCAACTTTAGTCTCAAGTATTTCATAGTAACTAAGGCCTAATCCTTTAACACACACTCCCCAGAGGAGATGTTTAATATTTATTTTAAGTAAATGTTGCAGAGGTGGGAAGGTGAGTTATCTCAAAAATAACTGGGAAAATATTTCAGTTAAAAATTTGCCCTTTGGGTATTATAAATATAATTTCATTAATTGGCTGACATATGGCAACACAGTAATATTTCTGATTTCTAATTCTTTGTGGTTCAATAGCACGTTTCCATCTATTTTGTTTACTTCAGCTCAAATTTTAGTGTCACATCTATGTGACACTAATTAGGACACTAATGATATTAGGAAATGCAAATAAAAAGTATGTAAGACATACGGACAATACGTTATTATCTGCTCATGCGTATGTGATGTTTGAAATTAATCTGTAATTTTAGGATGCAAGCCAGTGTAAATGAAATATCACAGCTCTCTAATTAGGAGAGAGATATGGAAGAGGTAAGAAAAGTTCATTATCTGGATTCTCTACAATTTACACTGATCTATGTACATAATTCCTGTGTACAATATCAAACACCAGTTCCTGTTATGTCTCTTACAGGCTGATCCTCTGAAAGCTCAAGTGAACATACGGAAACAAAATCCCGTGGGAGTGTTTGTAGTCAACACTACCCCGAATTCCTTGGAAAGAAGGAGCTGCTGTGTGTAAGATATCTTGTAGAAGCACTTCCCTTAAAACTACACATTTTATTATTAACATCAAGCAAATGTTAACAATTGCACACTAGTTGTGTCGTGCTTTTTACGTTTTTGCATTATGGTTATACATTTGTTTATAGGAGGTTTTGAGGCGTTGATGGTACTGAGTTTTCTTTTCAGAGCTACCCACAGAAATGAAAAAATGGACAGGAAATCATTTATGTGCTTTCTCTGGATCAATAATCTCTGAGTCTGACTGATTAGTGTCCTCAAATGCTATCAAAGCTGATTGCACAACCCCGAGAATAAAGGTGTAGGTGGTGCAAAAAGGATTACCGTTCTCACTGTGAACTCCGTTTCTGGGTTTTTTTTTTTCCTTTCAGGTTACAGAAGGAAGAGCCTAAAGAAAAATGTAGGTCAAGTGCTTTTATCCTCTACAAATTTCACAACAGCAATCATGAAATCACAGTGACTGGCCCTGATTTTCAATGGTGGGAAAGAAGGGCAATAGGTAGGAGACCATGGGCAACATTTTAAAATAGCATTTTAAGACACAAAGCAGCACATCATATTTTTAAAAAATTAGAAAGATATTAAATTATTTAACCTAATTTAACTTTGTCTTATTACATTTGGCTTTTTATGTGATTACTTCGAGTTATTATCATATTAATGTGATGAAGTGAGAAAAGGAGAAAATGAAACATGTTCATAAGGCACCATGTTTAATGTGCGCTAATAACCTAATTAACACACAACCCACATGAAACAATTATTTCTTAAACATGTGGATGTTTTAAGAGGCCAGAGCTGCTTTATTCATTACTGTAATTATTATGAAATCATATCTACTTAATTTTTTGTTCCTAAGTAATGTATTAATTTAAAAATAATTTATATTCATTTATAGTCCTACATGTTTGTAATCTAAAAGACCTTTCTTATATTGCAATACCAATATTATTTTAATTGGAAAGTATTAATTTAATTAGTATTATAGTTAAATATGTAATGAACTTTCTATTGCATAACAATTGGTTTAGATGAATCTACAACGATAACACAAAGTGTTACCAGAGTGAGTATGACTAGAAAATTATGAAAAAATCAATGGGGCAGTCTTGGGAAAATCGCCTTGTCTTACCTCTTATGGCCTCTATTAACTCATTGGAAAATGAAGGTGTTAGACTTGTTCATTGTTCTCTAACTCTAAGTTTTCTGTGTAATTGCTTACCGTAAACTTTTATGAAATGCACCAGAAGAAATCGATCTTTTATAAGTAGGAATGGGACTGAGACATGGAAGAGGGAAGAGGGGTGAGGGGAAGGAGAAACAATTAGGACGTGTTATGCGCATGTACCAACACCTGTGATGAGTGCAGTCACTGTGTGCTATAAACGTGTGATAAAAATTAAACAATCAAAAATAAATAAAAGCCATCTGTTTTAGAAGGAATATAGCTAAAGTGAGGAACAGATAGCAAGACAGCTGGAAAGGAAAAGAAATTCTTCTATATCATGGTCACTAACAGAAAATTATAATATTCTGGTAAACCCGAATATCCACAAAGGAGGAGGCCATATTATCAGACTTCCTGTATACTAATCTAAGGTAGATATGGTGGCCTTTAGTTAGGATCCACGAGTGTGAACACCTTGAGATTTCTTGCAAAATCCTGTCTATGGGTACAGATAAGTACCTTTCTGGGAAGAGCATGCTTAGTTTTCAGGAGGTTCTGAAAAGGATCTCAGTATCTGAATAGGGTGGACCCTGTGACCTTCATGTCTCTATGAATTCACAGACAAGCTATCAATAGTTTCATAAAAGTGATACAGAATTTTGGTATCCCACACATCAGCATTCTAAAATTTCATATTTAATAGGCTATGACTATTAGACTTATAATTAATATTTGCATATAAACAATATATTCATTTATATCTGGAGAGCAGTCACCACGTTTCAGAATGAATATTAAATTAATTGCCATTTCATTCCTAAATAGTACCTAAATACGTGCAACATTTATATTACTTTTCCTATTTGTGGATGAGGAAACAGCCTGAGAAGCAACTGAAGAAACAGCACTAAGGGGCTGCGGGTTTAGCTCAGGGGTAGAACGCTCTTCTAGCAAGCTGGAAGCCTTGGGTTTGGTCCTCAGCACCAGAAAACAAGAACAAAAACTCATCTGAAAAACAAAAAATAGGGGCTGGAGGTTTAGCTCAGTGGCACAGCACCTGCCTGGTAAGCGCAAGGTTGCGAGTTTGATTCCCAGTACTAGAAAAAAACAAAACAAACAAGCAAACAAACAAACAAAAATAAGGTCCACAAGGGCACAAAGTAACTCTACCGTGACTTCACTGTGGATATATCTGTTTTCTCATCTATATCAAATGGAACCTATGTCTCAATAATATACAGTATTCTTATAAATAAAAATTGTTAAATTTCATTTAAAGCAAAGAACTTTGCTCCCTGACTGGTGGGGTGATTAAGGGGTCCTCCTGGAACTGTGTTCTTCTGCTGTAATGACTAATTCTTAAAAAGGGATTTGTTGCCTCAGCAATGAGAACAAACAGAACACAAGTAAGGGTAAGGATAAGACAGAAGGTCAGTTTTTACCAGAAAAGAGCGAATGCAGTGCTCTTTTCTGTCGGGAAATAACTTGTAGAAAGGGGCATGGAGAAAGAAAGAAATAGTCTTGGGTTAATATTTTCCTTCTCAGGTACAGCTTGCTAATATCATCAGTCCCCGCTCTCCATTCTTACAGCTAAATAATTTCATTGTATGCTTAGAGAAAAAGAAAGGCAAGAAAAAGAGGATATAAAAAACCCAAGCCTAACTGATACTAAAATTAATGGCTACAGCTCAGTGTGTTTACATTAGCATCTTTTAAACTGCTTAAAGTAATTTATTGTTGCAATTTGCAATATATTTTTTGATCAAAAATAGCATTAAAGAGAAAAATGTAAGTTCTCTTGTGTTGTTTGCTGGTAATTGAGGTTTCATTTTTATAGTTAAATCTCTATCATCTACCTATTACCTACATAACTCCCTATCTTCTATCTATCTTTGGGTACATATACATATGCTTCTGTTTTACTAGGTCTCAATATTCTGTCTTCTTGTGGATGGGTTAAGGTCACAATATGTTAGAACATAAAACCTGAAAGACACTAAGTTATGTTGGACAAAAGTTTAGTTTTCTTTATTTTACTGACAAGTGATACCTGGAGCTACTGAATAAAGTTGAGTTATTAAAAGTAAATTAATTTTTTCTCATACCTGAATTCTGCTGTATAATTTTTGACACTATGTCAGTACTTGAGTACATGTATGGTTTACTTTCTAAAAACTACAGTGGAATAAGATTATCCTTTAAAGATCTTCACTTTACCTTGTGTTCTAGTAAGCCTTCTTGATTAAAGGAGGAGCAGCAGAATTATAGCCAAATCTCTCAGGAATCATGCTGAACCTCGGAAGTTCCCGTAAGTCTGTACATTGCACCCTCTATCACTTAATACTACAGTCCTAGTGGGAAACAAGCTTCTTGTGCTGGGACTCTCATGATCTCCTGTCAGCCTCACTCTGTCTTGTTTGCCTTGAGGAGGGAAGGAAACTTCGAGAAACTGTGGGAAGACAAATTAAAAGAGTTCTTCCTAAGAATTTGCTGTTGGTTCTATCTATCAGTTGTCATCAGACAGGCAGCGTCTACCCCCTCCCCTGGTGACACATTTTCTCATTTAGTCGTCTTTAAGACTCAGACAACACGTTACATAGCACCTCGCAGGACACAGAGCTAGAACAGGCCAATATTCACCGGCCTCAGCGGGTCCCGTCCCTTCTTCCTCCAGCTCTCCAGGGCTGGTGAATTACAGTCTAACAGGTGATTCTTCCTAAAGCTGCTTTAGTGTTGAGGCAAAGGCTTGTCCTGAGAACATCTTCTGCAGGGCTTCTGGTGCCTTAAGATGAATCTGTCTCCACTGCTGTTGAACTGATAGAGCTGGACACAGACTATTAAGCAGTGAATCTCCTAAGGGGAAAATGAAGGACACGGCTGTTCTTGGGACATTACTATTCCATTAAAACTTTTGAATAATACATCTCATTCTCTGAAAAAAATCTTGGGTTTTTATTGAAGTTGCATTGAATCTATAGATCAGTTTATCTTCTTATAAGTGAATATAAGATATAATTCCATTTAAATAGGATTTTCTCTGCTATTTCATAATAAAGTTTTATATATATTTCCCAGTGTAGACCTGCTGCCTGTCTTTACTAAAATTATCTCTAAAGGAGAAGATATTTGCTAATACTATTGAAAAAAAAATCTTACCATTTATTACATGTCACTGTTACTTGCTGAAGGTATATGGAAATGCTATTAGCCATCAAGCAACTATTTTTTGGTAAGGGGTTCTTGCTCTGTTGCCCATGTTGTCCTCAAATCTGCAGGCTTCCTGCCTCAACTTCCCAAGTACCTGGGATTACAGGTACATATCACTACACAGAGCATTCATCCAGTTATCTTGACAGAAGTTTCTTATCTTCTAATAACTGGTAGGTCATTTGTATATTCTGTGTAAGTATTGTAACCTGTAAAGACATAGAACTCTATTTCCTGTTCTTTACTCTTTCATTTTAAATATTCATCTTTTTATGCTGGCTATAAAAGGATATCATTAAGAAAAATAGTAAAAAGATGATAATAGACAATCTGTTCATTTTTTAAAAGTCCATTTACACCAACTTAACACATGTTAACAATTGTGCTTTTATGGTTCACAAAAATATCAGAAGACATTAAACAGAACTATCCATCCTCTTATTGTATTTCTGTTAATATTTTTTATAATCGTGCACTTAGAGCATGTAGTAGATTGATAATGGTGGTCATCTTATAACCCCCAGCTGAACGGAGTGTGTGGTGCTGGGTGTGGGAGGCCCACCTGAGGACTGTTGCCAGCAGCATAAGAGGCAGACCTGGAGGAGAAGAAGCAAGGCTGTTGGGAGCTGAGAGAGGCTGTTGGGAGCTGAGAGAGGCTGTGGGGAGCTGGCTTTCCTGATGAACTTGGCTGTTTTCATCCTCCGAGGAGCTTGGGACCTCG
>NW_004955472.1:5666051-5718458 GCF_000276665.1 Chinchilla lanigera | reverse complement strand
AAAAAAAAAAAAAAAAAAAATCCCACATCCCCATCTAAGTGCTTGAAAATGAAAAAAGATAACTTCCCACAGGTTAATTGACTATATTCCCCTAATATTAAAAGCATAAACTACCTGGGAAAGAGAAAAGCAAATAAAAGTAATAAATCTGTTGCAAATCATAAAAACATTTTGTGGGTTAGAATGGATGACAAATTCTGTGTGTATTTGAGAATCAGGCAGAGAAAAATTGGAAAACTGATTAATTTTCTCTACCTTTCCCCCTTCTTCTTATGTATCTAATGCCCAGTGTCGAGTTACCCTTCAGTCCTTGCATTCATAGAATGCTATCTTCATATTATTTTCACTTAGCATATTGTCTTGGTTACTTCTTTCTCATTGATGGAACAAAATACCCAACACCCAAAGTTAACGGAGTAAAGGTTTTTTTAGCTCACGGTTTGTGGAAGTCTTAGTCGTGATCAGCTGGCTCTGAGGCAGGATGACGTGGCACAGGGGCAAAAGTTCAAGGTGGCAGAAGACAGCAAAAGCCACAACAGCAAAAAGGAGAGGTGGAAAGCAAGCCTCATTTCCTCCCTTATATTGGGCGCAGGCTCTCCATCGGAGGGTAGGTCCTTCATACCCACACCATATCCCTGCCCTCCTCAAGCTGACACAATGTATCACCTACTACACACATGAAGTTCACCCATTGGTCCAGCAAAAGTTGTCTTTGCAAGGCAGCTCACTTTTTTGAGGGAGTTCAGAATCTCATAATGGAACACGGTAAAATCAAGGGCCAGGCTCAATTGATAGAATGAGTTGGTTGCGTTTCATTCTTGCTGATCTAAAAAGCTTCTAGGTATGATTATCGTGAGCAACACACAATCATTTTTTTGTCATCACCATAGCAACCTCAGCCAAGTAATTTAAGTACAGTAGTCCCCTTTTATTTTCAATAGAACTGCTCTCTGCTTTTAAAACATTAGGACCAAGAACTTTTCCGAAAGAGGTAGTGCATCGTTGCAGATATACGTTAGCTTCGTCACAGTTTTCTATCTGTAGATGCTAGTCATCCGTCGTTTTTGTCTCTGTGTCTTCTATCTTTAGCTTAGTACTGGAGGTGAGTCTCCAGAATGATCTTCGACTTCCTGCAGTGTTTTCGTGCGTAACTGAGAGAAGGCTCCTTTCCTCCTTGGGTAATTAGCTCTTCGCTCATTGTAACCTTGCAGGCTGCCGCGTCATCACATGAGCTCAGCTTGCCGGGTCGGTTTGGCCTTTCACACAGGCTCGTTTTTATCCGCGACGGTGCATGTTGCATCTGGAGTGGGTGTCAGCAGTGAACGTGGACTCAATGGTTTCTGTTTGCTTCCAAAGTTATTTTATTATCAGATGAATGATGCTCCTCTCTCTCCCAAAATCATGACGAGCTTTTCGATTATTCACTCATTTAAGTTGAATTTTACCAAATCCTTTCCCTCAGCTTATTTGAAATAACCGTATTATTTTCTTCGATTCTTTTAATTTAGTAAATTATACTTATAGATTTCCTAATCATAAGCTATGGAAAAGCAGTTTTATACATTTTATACAATTTTGTTTGTGTTCTGTGTCCATAAAAAGTATGTTTTTTAGTTTGCTTGAACTTAATAGAAAGGCATATCTTGATAACGTGAGAACTGCGGACTTTTTTCACTAATATTTTGTTAAGATTCATGCACTGTTGCATGGAGGAACAAGTGATTCATTTTTATTGCTGTTTCATATTTCATTCAATAAGAAATTCATTGTAGCCTTATCCACACCAATTACGAGTACTTAACTACGAGCCCTAATAATAGACAGTGACAAACTGGCATAGGAATGGAAAACCCGTCAATTGAATAGAAGAGAGAACCGAAAACCAGACACACACATCCACTGAAATTTAGGTATTTCTGTCTCATCGGTAAGGGAAGATAGGAAGAGTGAATAAATGGAGTTGGAAATCTAAAAAGCATGCAAATAAAATTATCAGAAGATAGATTAAGGGCTTAAATATTTAAAAGTGTAACCAAACATCACTGGTGGACATTTTTTAGGTATATTTTAGAACATATTTCAGGCACAAAAAAGCCTTTATAGTGTTTGACAATATTAAATTAGGAAATTTGGTTTATCATAAATAATCCTAAATGAAAACATGAATTACAAGTGGGGAGAAGTTATCTATAATAAAAACAACCTGCAATGAGATTTTATCAAGAGTAGCTGAAGAATACACATTAAGAGGTACAATACCAAAAAACTCAAAGGAAAAAATGGGGTAAGCATTTCACAATCAGAGGAAACACGTACAACTAGTAAATAATTAGATGATGCTTATCTCATCCATGGGTCAAGAAAACATCAATCAAGACTATTACAAGGCACCTTTTAAATCCATATTGAGAAAAAATTTTAAAACTGGGATATATGGAATGCCAGGAGTCAGTCATGTGGTGGACTTTCTATATTTTATGAACTTCTTGGTGAGACTTTGGCATGATAAAGCCCTTTTTATTTGTACTTGCAACTATAAATGTTATGATATTATGAAAGGTTTGTAGGCCATGAACACTATGTATAAAGATGAGAGAAACAAATATATGTACACCAGAAGACACGTGGAAGAATGCCAGTGGTTATACTTACTGTTCATAGTGCCAAAACCCTAAAAACAACTGAAGTGCTTATTTACAGGAAAATACGTGAATTCAGTGTACATGTATATAATGGAATTTTAAACAAAAGACACAATGAACAAATCAGAGTAACAATATATATAGGACCTTAATGGTATAGAATTTAGTAAAAAAAAAACACCTCTTTGCAAAGTTCGTAACTAAAATAGTACACTATTGAAGCATGTAAGTTAAAAATCTTTATAAAAGAGAAGAAAAGGAAAGGAGGAATGCAAGAACATTGGTGATGATTTCTCTGGGTGTTGGACAATGGAGATAAGCAGGTGAAAGGCAGAGATAAAGGTCATAGGGCCGGAAAGGAGTCACTGTCAAGAATCTCACTTTAGGGGCTAGGGATTTAGCTCAGCAGCACAGCACTTGCCTGGCAAGCATGAGGTTGTGAGTTCGATTCCTGGTACTGGAAAAAACCCCAAAAAACCCCAAAAAACAAAAAACCTCACTTTAGGCTTCGACGGTATGCTCACAAAGGTTTATTACATTAAAATAAACAATTGTACAAATTTTAATAAAAAGGCAGATGTGCATACATAAATGAAAGTAAGCCACCAGTGGATCAACTGGATTACTGTCTTTAAATTTTCAAGAAGTAATTTGTCTGCTCACAGTAATTCTCTATGCCTTTAGAAAATCTAAATGAAGCTTCGTTGCTATACCCTAGCACTGACGTTTGTTTGAGATATCTTTAACAAGGATATGAATCATTCTTGCCTTCACATTTCAAAATTTATTAGAGATGTAAAGTGACTTAAATGATCCTTCAACTGCTATCTACTATTAATATACTAAGAAAATAGCAGAGTGTTTATTGTCTTGAATGCCCAAAAGTCGGGCGGAGAGGTTCCCTGCTAGTGTTAATGTCTAGTTTTAGTTCCCCGGGTTCCGAGGCAGACTCACAGTGGAGAAAGAGACACCGCCAGGGGGAAAGGGGTGTTTTCTCTGCAGAAGGAGGAGCATAATGCACCAAAGGGTTAAAACGGAAGCAAGAATTCCAAATGATTTAGTCTTCAATAGGTTGGATTTTATTTCTATCTCTAAAATTTTGGATCTATTATTCTTGCTCTCAGCTCATCCTACTGTCTTTTAAATACTCCCTTTCTGCTGCTTTAGTTACCAATGGTAAGCTGCAGTTTGAAAATACTATTGGGAAATTCTAGAAAAATGCCAGTTTTTATTTTTAAATTGCACACCATTTTGAGTAACGTGGTGACATCTTGCACTACCTTGGTGTTTTCTACTCAGGATGAGAATGATTTCTTTTACCAGAGTATGCACACTGTACTGCCAAGCCATCTGTTAGTCAGCTATCAGTAGTCATGTCAGCTATCAGACTGACTGCCACAGTGTCACAGCGCGTGTGTTCAGGTAACCCTTATGCAGTAACCTGAAGCACTGTCACAGGGCATACATCATTCGTCAAATCTCATCTCATTACCGAGGCACTGCATCATCTTACAGCATCACCAGGCACGTTAAATACAGTATAATAAGATATTTTGAGAGAGAAATACTCATTCACACAACTTTTCTATTTGTTATTTTAATTTTTCTATTTTGCTATTAGTTATTGTTATTCTATTACTTGCCTAATCTATAAACTAAAATTCATTGTAAGTATGTATGCATGTATAGGAAAAAAATATGTATAATGTTTGATACTACTGGCGGTTTCAGGCATCTGCTAAGGGTCTTGGAATGTATCCTCCATAGATAAAGAAAAAAATTGTTTTAGTGTATAAAAACTTTTCTAAAAAATGGCTGTCAATTTAAAATTCCTTGCTTTTTTTCTGAAAATGACTAAACTTTCTATCATATGGACATCTTTTTGTAAGAATTCCATGAGCCACTAGAATAGTTTCTCTGAATCTACAAATCAGTGAAGGTAAGTATATTATTGCTCCAACCCATGAGCCAGCTCTCAGATACAATTTAGATGGCTTTCCTACAGTGACAGCTCCGGGCATGCCTTCTGCTGGCTAGACAACAGAGCATAACACCCAGGCTACACAATCAGGATCAGACAGAACTAGGTTCAGCTTAACTCTGCCACTTAGTTATTCGGTGTTAAGCAGGTAACTCAACTTTTCTGTACCTTGGTTTCCTCATCTGAAATATTAAGGTAATATTAATGATATGTATTTAATAAAATTTTACATGTTCATAGGGTCTATTGAAGTAATATCTGTAAAGAATTTAGCACAGAGTAAGATCTCATGTACAACAGTTAACAAAACACACTTAGAAAAAATTTTGCTCCACTAAAACGTTTATGTGATATTTTGTGCTATAAATTTGTTCTGAACTTTGAGAGATTAATTTTATACTTGAGAGAGGCTCAATTCAAGATCTTTCTCACTTTAGAAAATAACCTGTAGAAACAGATTCTCAGTAGACTCCTATGTGTTTGGAAATCTATAGATCAAACAGAAAATGATTAACCAAGGACAGAGAGAACAATATTTTTTTGTTTCTTCAAGGGATATCAACAACTGAAGGTGTAACTGTGTGATCATTTTCTAATATTTGGGCTATTGCTGTCAAAGCAGAGAGAAATATCCTAGTTGGTGTTAGCAACTCACTCGCATTACTTAAACACTCATTTATTTAAAAGGCACTTCTTATACCTTTTCTGTATTTTTTTTCTGCAATTATGGAGTGGCACCTACATATTTATCTTCTATTCAATTGAAAATAAAACTAAACAAAAACCAAGCAATATAAACATTTCCTATCCGAACAAAAACATCCTGGAACCTGTGCTTGGGTAGCAAGAGATAAATAACCAATATTTTTTCTTCCACCCCGTATATCTATAATTTTAAATAGAAACAGACTAAGTGTTGAGAATTTTAAAATTTATGGAAATGTTGGTAATTTAGAGGAATTACTACTGTACAGATATCCTAGACTGATCCACTTAACAGAGAAAAACAGGATCATGGGACTCAGTTAAACATATTTCTAATCAGCATTGGTATGAGCGACAACCAATTTATGTAAAGTAAAAATATTTAAAGAGACGTTTAACAATAAAAGTGGTTTAAATATAACTTTAAAAAATTATGTGTTCATTTTAAGGCATGCAAGTACTATATTATGGTTTGTGTCTTGATGGTTCCCCAAAGCCTCCTGCTGTCATGGGGGTGGTTCTTTCAAAGGTGGTTGAATCTAGTTTGCGGTTGGTTCATTGTGTGTGGCTGGGATTGGAGGTGTGAGTGCTGCACCTGCCCTGGGGCTGGCAGCCTTCATCCAGTGTAAGGGAGGGAAAGAGGCTTGTTCCTCCCTTTCGTTCCTTTTGCTCTTGCTGTTTTGCTGTCTTCCACTGACATGAATGGTCGCCCCTCAGCCTCGCCACCCTGCCTTGGAAGCAGCTGAGTATGGTCCGAAACTTCCACAAACTGTGAGCTAAATAAACCTTTCTTTCCTTAATTTTGGAGAAATTATTTTGTCTCAGCAACATGAGAAAAGCAACTAACACATATAATAAAATACAATGAGCAACTTTATGGAAGATAACAATGTGTAATAGAATAGCCATTGTTAATTTCCTATTATCTTGTTTTGAAATTCTGTATAGTTTTTATTGTTTTTGTTATTTTTTATTGTTTTTTTCTCTTTAAAATAAAGAAAAACTAGAAAAGGGTCATTTGTCAGGTAAAAAACACCCATTATTTTACTTTATGAAGTTTCAAAAGAAAATGGCATATTCATATAACTAATATTCATATAACTCATACATGCTCTATTTTATAAAACAATTCCAAAGGGGAAATAAGACTTTTTTCATGTTAGAGAATTAATAAAAGGAAATGAGCTTTCTAAGTCCTCATCTTAAAATTAAATTGAATGGCATATTCTTAATTGATATACACTCTATTTGACGTATGGATCATGAGTCAGACACAGCTAGTATATAGCTCTAGATTACATCAGTGACCTTTTTTTGCTTTTATTCTCAATGTTCCTAATATATTTAATGAGATCCATCCCGCTATTAACCAGGACTAGGCGCCTCTCAATTCGCCCTTGTTATTTAAATTAAACTGTTCTGTAGGCAATTCAGTAATAAGCTTTTCTGTAGGAATAGGGGCTTCAAGATCTACAGACCCGGCTAGCTCGCATCCGCCTTAACCCTCTGATTGCGCTGTTACTTTGTGCCTTGTTAGCCGGTCTTGTGACCGTCCTCCAGACCAGGCCCCACAACTTTGGAACTATAGACATTTTTAAGGTGATAAGTTCAGGTATGTGTGTGGCGGGGGTGCTTCTGAGCACTGTTTTAAAACATTCACGACTGCTGCCTACTAAATTCCTGAAGCACCCCTCTCCAGTAGTGACAGCTGAAAATACCTCCAATATTGCCAGACGTCCCTGAGCAGGAAAAGTGCCCCAAGGTAAGAGCTGCTCTTCTCCCTCTTCACTTCACTGGTAATCTCAGGTTCTTCCCTCCCAAAGCAATATATCAAGCATCCTGTACCGCTGTAATTTATGGAGTAACATCTAAAACATGAAATCTGGTGATTTATTTGTTAATCATTTGTTGGGTGCTTTGAGGAATTTACCCAGTTGGATTCACCGAGTATGGATGTGAAAATATAAATTGTTGCTCTTAGTGGCCATCGTATGAAAGTAGCTGTGAGGAACATTTGCTATCATCCATTTTGCAGGACTCTGAAGCACAGATAAAGGAAAACCCCAGCACTTAATAATTCAAAGATCTTAACTCAAAAAAAATCTCACCTCAAACTTCTGAGAAATGCAGTACCCTACTCTCACCAAATAGAACCACTTACATCATGATATGGCCCACAAGCCATAATCTACAATTATTTAAACATGAAAACTTAGCTTTTCTCTATTAAAGTTTTCATTTAAAGGAGAATGTGCAAGGCCTTTAAATATTTAAGAGATCTCTAAAGGAAGGAAGTAGAGAGATACAAATCACAACTATAAAACCTTTAGGCTGATTAAGTCAGAGCTGAGGAAGTGTTTTATTTTCTCTCTGAAGTCCTAATCTTTTTCTGCTAATTCAGTTTTCTTAGGCTGATATGCCTTGGATATTAGGTCACTTAAGGCGTGATTTACAAATATCCCTTGTTTTTCTTGGTAGGGGATTCGAACTGAGGGCCTCGCACTTGTCAGGCAGGTGCTGTGCTGCTGAGGTACAAACCCTGCCCAAACATCCCATTTTTTGAAACACCCCTCTCTAATAGATCAGCTTTGACAAGCTTTCCTCCTTCCCCATTTCAGTCTCAGAAGTAGGATGTAGACTCAGTATTCTATTAGAGGAGACAGATACATGGCTAAATTCGGTAACCAAATGCATTAGTTACATTACACAACACATTTTTTCTCCTTTAAATGCAGAAACAGAAAATTTCATCCTCGACCCGGAGTTACGTTATGCTCTTAAAAGCAGGGATAAATAACTCTTGGGCTTTATTATTCTGATTTACTGTATTCATGACTTTGAGTAATTTTTTCATTTTTCTGAGCTTCAGTTGTTTGGTTAATGGAATAATTTTAAAAGAATGAGAAAAATATAAACATTTACGTCACAAGCTGATGTGTATCGCTTTTGCATATAGTAAAAGTGAAAACATCTCTACTTAGCAGATGTTCAAGAAGTTTCGCATTTCCCGTATCTTCTGTGATCAGACTAATTTATATTTTCATAAACTACTACTCTAACTTTTTACTGAAAATTGCCTGTTTTTGTCTCAGATTCTGGGTATCTCGAAGCTAACCTTCGAGCCTTGATTACCAAGCGAAAACAGTGCTGAAACTGTTAAATGACAGCAAGTGCTTTGACCTTCTTTTTACGGCACTGTTTTCTAGTTAAATTAACACACATTTCAAAACTTAAAATCGTTGCCTTTTGGCATTGATGCTGAACTTAAAGTGATGCTATTTCAATGAAAACTGAAATGCAGAAGAATGTTATGTTGCATTTACTTTAAGGTTCATTCACTCTGACTTTTACATGACTTGTTAGACATTAGCCTCCCTGTTTTGAAAAGGCCAGGTACATCAGGGTTGGTGCGGAAGGTGAACACCATTACTTTGCACTTTATCACTGTCATCCACCTGCACAATGCCTGCATTTTACATTCCACAGGTAATGGAAGATATCAGAGCTATTTCAACTCTTACACAAGTCAAAATGTAAAAGAAGATTCAAGGTTTCTGATTTTAAGTAAGAAAGGCTTTTCCTGTTCAAGTCTTCCAAATAGCACGCATTCAGTTTTCAGGGAGAATACAGCATTATTGTCTGTAGCTGCATTTTGTTAACCTGTAATGAGTTCAGTGGTAAAATTGGTGCAGGATGTATTGCTTAAATACATAAATAAATAAAAGGTGGGCTTAAAGTTGGCTACTAATATTTGCTTTAAATTGATTTTTATCCAAAGTAAGATATCATAATGAAATCCACATGTGTGGTCATCAATTTTTTTTAACTTATAGACATGTTCGATTTCAGACACTTAAATAACAGTGTGCTTACTATACACTGTACTGATGTCACTGACTCAAAGCTAAGCGTGGCCCAACGAGCTGTAATATTCAAGCACAGTTTCTTCGGGAATTGGTCAAGGATTTTATTTCACTGTGTTAAATCGCATCACACTTTTCATTTTCCTATTTTATCAGGTTCCTCTTCCTCTCACACCTCCAGAGGCTACCAATCTGTAATGAGTCTCAGCATCAAACCCACACAGACAAAATTAAATGAGTAAAAAGGGAAGCAGCACATAGCTGCTGCTTCCATTCATTCTCTAAAAATGTCTGCAAGCTTAAAGATCAGTTAAGATCCTAAGAGCGGTTTCCACAAAGGAACACGTACTGATGACCTGTGTGGCCAGAGAGCTGTCTTCCAGTTCTAACCCTGAAATTCACTGGCTGAAAACATTACTATTTCTGGTTAAATGGCTCCCTACTTACAAATTAAATGTTGGTTTAAGCAGTTTGTAGGTGATTTGTAGCTGAAAAATGTATTCTTCAGACAGAGACATTTACTTTTTGGAAAAAATGATTGTGTGACTGCTTTTGATTCTCAATTAATAGAAAAATAGCACTTTTATAGCTCTTGGTATGTTTTGGCAGTAATATAATAATATCATTTTGTAAGTATACATATACTTTTTGTGAGACTTTTTTTAATTTAAAAAAAAAACAATAACAAAACAATAAAAACAAAGACAAAAACAAAACAACACAAAAACAGTAAAAATGATGCAGGATTTCAAAACAAAATGATAGGAAGTAACAGTAGTTGTTGTATTACATATTGTTATCTTCAACGAAGTTGCTCAGATTATGAGATATAAGAATGCAAGCCTGATGCGTGCTTATATCTGGTCATCTGAACAACTAATTTGAAGAGAACAATGTGCAGTGCAGCAAGCATTGCTGAATTCCTACCATCTTGTTTAGGGAAGCTCTATATTGTGTCTAATTTTTTTTATTGCTTTCATGATAATAATTTTATTTAAAACTTCACTGGGCCATGAGTTGTGTTCAACTATCTGGTTACACATTATTTGTGGATGTGTCTGTGAGGTAGTTTTTAGATGACATTAACATTTGAACAGGTTGACTAAGTAAAGAAGGCAGATCACTCTCCCCAGTGGTGGAGGACATCATCTGACCTGCTGAAGAGTTAGATAAAATAAAAAGATAGAAAAAGGGAAAGTTCATTCTGCCTAATTTTTCCTGCCTTTGTGCTAGCAGTTATTCATTAGCATTTCCATTTCTTGGCCTTTGGGTTTAGATGGGAACTGTGCCATCATCTTTGGCATCGCTGGTCTACCAAGAGCAGACTGTGGAACACCATAGACGCCCGAGTGTGAGACAATTCCTTATAGTAAATACAGAAACCTACAAAAAGAAAGAACTACATGGATAGAATATATATCTGAGACTACTCACACACTGGGTCTGTCTAAAAAGAGATGTATCTGGTGAAATGTGTACTATTACTGATTTTATTTTAGTGAAGAACTCTGGTTAACACATTTTTCTTTTCAAAAATTGGACTTTTCAAAATTATTGGCAACTTAATAATCATTTATATTGCATCATGCATTTTGCATGTCCTTCAAAACACTTACATAATATCTCATTTTTTGAATATAACTTGTATTACTGTCTTCATTTTAAGGATGATGAATTCAAGGTCGAGTTATAATGGCTTACCAAATATTTTGCAGTTTAAAAAAATCAACATCTGTACTCACTTCTGCAGCACACATAGTAAAAATATCATCACAAAGTAAGTAGAATCACACATGAATTTCACCTTATATTTTCCCAGTAATTGTAATGAGAGCTCTTGCGTAACTGCCACATCGGTGAAGCGCGTGGACATCATTACTGTACCAGAAATCTCTCCCTCTCTTTTGTGCCAGCAGTCAGTTATTCGCCTCTCACATTAATCCTGCTGCCTCTCATCGTTTTCCTCTGCAGCAATCAGGTGCCTCTGGTGCGGGAGAACCTTGCAGGAGGAAGGGCCTTCCCTTCCACCGGAATGAGCTGCCTTTGGCGTCTGCTCCTGTTGTATGCTTTGTAAGCGGGCGCCACTTCGCTCACGATCGGGTTCTCAACGCGGTGAGACCCCAACCTCTTTGTGTTTACCAGCGCGATTTCAGTCGTCTTGCACCTCAGAAGTTTGTGCTGCTTGCCCTGTGACTATGGATCACCTTTTTCTCGAACGTCTTGCTAAACTTTAACAACCTACAGACCGAAAGTAACTGTGTCCAAGGAGATCTGAGCCTCCGTCTTGTGAAGCTGGTACTTCCTTCAGTCTTCTGGGCAACTCAACCGTATTTCCCAGACTTCTGCCCACAGGCTTGTGATCATCCCCCGGGACGCTTAGCTCCTGATTGGTACACTTGGCGAGACACAGCCCCACTCCTATCGCGCCGTAGACAGCCTTTGTCTTAACTCATAAAGACTATCTCGAGCTCTTTTATATTTCTGCCACCTATGTATGTGCTTTTAAACAGTGCACTTTTATTTTGTGTTTTAAAAAATATGTAAACTCAGTCTATAATCTTTTACTTGTTTTTTTTTGATACACTATGATTACTATATCTGTAGTGTATTGTATTCATATCTTCATGATATATTTTCCATTTTAATGTTGATGAGTACTTGGGTTATAGCCAGTATTTGACAGATGTGAACAAACTGCATTTTACACCTCCTTGTACCCGTTGCAAGTAAGTATGTCTATGGACCACGCCTGGCAGTGAGATTTGTGAACCAAATGGAATACATCGTTAACACTTCTATATTATGATATATGGTTTACCAGAAAGGTTGCACCAATTTGCAATCTCTTTCACACTATGTTCGAAAATTCTCAAAGCTGTATATCTTCATTAATATATTTAAGGCAACATTAAATACTTTCATACAATATTAAATATTCAATTATGTAACCTTTCCCTGGGGAGTTCATTGCTTTTCTACATGTTTATGGGTAATTAGGCCTCCTTTTCTTTGAAATGCTTGTTTCAAATCTTCGACCTATTTTTATTGTTATCTGATTTTTTAGGAGTTTCCTTTATAGAAAATCTGGATAAAACGTCTTCATCAGCTGTATATATGACAAATATTTCCTCTTCTACAGTTTTTCACTCTGGAATGGTATATTTTGAAGGAGGAAAAATTATGATCATAATTTTAACATCATTGAATTTATTAATCTTTTTCTTTATAGTTACTGCTTTTTATATTTTGTTTAAGGAATCCTTTCCTACCAAGGACATTAATATATTTCTCCATATTTTCTACTAAAAGCTTTATGGTTTTGCCTTTCACATTTAGATTTTTAATCTACCTGAAATTGATTTTTATATGGCGTGAATGCTTTTGCTATTATGCTATAATTTCTAAAAATCAAACATACACAAGGTCACCATTACCATTTAGTTTATGCATCTGTAGTCGTGAGAGACAAAACCTGATGGATAATGATGCTGAGTGGAAGGGAAAAAGTCTTTTCTTTTCAAGAGACTAGTAATTAACCTTTTATGTGCCAGAAAAATGGTATTTTACTTACCTAAATGCAAAAGAAAAAATCTTATTTTACAGATAAACCAATTAAAGTTTAGAGCATTTAAGGAACTTGGTAAAGGTCATATAGTAGTATAAATTTAAAATGTACATTTTACCATTTAATATCAAAAGCTTCTGCTGCTTCTATATTTCTAGGGACATACAGTGGGGAGTGTGTGTGTGTGCCTTAGTTACTTTATCACTGAGATGCAATATCTGATACCTACAAATTAAGGGAGGAAAAGCTTATTTTGTCTCACTTTGTGGAGATTTCAGCCCAGAGTCAACTGGCTCGAAGGCAGAGAAGTGTGGCAGAGGGTCAGGGTAAAGGAGCAGGACTCATGGCGTCAAAGAGAGAAGCAGAGAGAAAGTGAAGGGAGGAGGTGGGAGGAGATAAAGCCTTCCAGGCCACGCCCCCGGTGACGCGGTTCTTCCGGCACATCCATCTCCCAAGGTCAAGTCAGCTGTAAACTCCTCAGCGGATTAATCCCCTGATGGCAATCAGAACCCATAATCCAAACACCGCCCCAAAGTCACCCCTGTGAGCACATGAGGTTTGTGAGGTCATCTAAATATAAGCCTTAACTGTGTGTGTGAGTGGTGCCTTAGTGTGTGTATGTTTTTTCACTACTTTATTTCCTCTTTCATGCCTTTAATATTAAATTTGAATTTTCCTGGAATTTTTCAACTAGCGCTGAGCCCTACTCCGTATTTTGCCTATACACAAGATCGCCACATTTTCCTCAAAACATTTTCTTATGTTGTTTTCAAAACAGTCTCATATGCAGAGTTGTGCTTTCTTTCATTATTCATAGCACCATTCAGTGAAAGTGTTTTATTCAAGAAATCGACAAATTTGACAATTACCTGTAGTTTGAATTCTTGTTGTAAATGCAGGGCCCGTGTCTTGAACCTGAGTGTGGCGCTGTGTTCATGGGTCCCTGTGGGCTCTGTCATGTTCTTCCATAGCTCATGTTGGAGGCGGCTGGGCAAATCAGGAAGAATTTTGCCTCCTTTGTACCATACAACCTCCTCACACCAGCTTCAGCCAGAGAGAACACAACCTTTCTGGTCCAGTTTCAGTGCTATCAGTGGAAACTTCAGCTGGACATTTTTTATCATTAATAAATTCTCAGAGTAACTGGTCAGAATGAGTAATTTTAGATGTAATAAAGTGCTTTCAATTATCCAAAAAGAAGATAATAAACAAAAAATCCACTGGGGGGAATTAAAATGTTAAGGCTTACAATTCTAGAATTGACAATTAAGAAAGTCAATGTAGTGTCAAATTTATTTGTACGCTAATAACCAATAATTGCAAGATGAAGTTTAAAAGTGTATATAAAAGAAAAGTAAGACTAAAAATACAGAGAAAGATAGTTTTGAAAGATGTGAAAGACCTCTACCCTGAAAACTATGAATCACTCCTGAGAGAAAGCATCAAAATCTTCACAATTAATTTAGAGTAGTATTGGGATGGGGATTTAGCTCAGCGGCAAAGCGCCTGCCTGGCAAGCGCAAGGTCGTGAGTTCGGTTCCCGGTTCCGGAGAAAAACCAAAAAAAAAAAAAAAAAGAAAATTTAGAGTAGTATTATGTTCATGAGTTGAAAAGCTCAGTATTAAGACACATAGTCTGAGAAGATTTATTTCAAACTAGCACAGTAAAAACCCAGTGTCTCTGGGTAGCTACCCTATGAGTTTTTCTTTTGACACTAGAGGCTGGTTAACACATTGTTACTGGGGAGTTCATGTGCATTGCATCAATAATAGCATACCTCCCTCTACTGCTAGTTTCAGAAATACCCTACCACACAGGTTGTGAGGAACACAAGGTATCTAACCATTGTCAAATGACCCTTAAGGGGACAAAATTAAGTGCAGTTCAGAATCACTGATTTAGTATGTGATTTCCTAAAGAAGCAATCCCACCTTTCAGAGAGTTGTTTTCCTCCTTCATTTTCATTCTTTTGGAACACTAGTCTTTATACTGGTCCTTAGGAACAGTTTTAAAATGAATCAAAGTTGTTAATTATACCACTTTAAGACATTCAGTTTCTCACTGGTTATAAAATGCATTCCAAATTTCTTAACATGGCGTTTAAAGCTTGTGATTATTAATCCTCATTTGTCAGTTTAATTGAATTAAGAAATGCCTCTAGAGTAAGCACATATCTGGGTGTGTCTGGGTGGGTAACAAAGGCATGACCTCACTTATTATATAGGGCCCCTAGTGTGTAACAAGAGCTTCCTTACTGCCATGAATTAAACGTTCTTCCGCCGTCTTGTTCTTCTGCCGCGATGTTCCTACCTTGGAACCTGACAACCATGTACTGAATCTCCCGAGACCATGAGCTGAATGAGTCCTTTTCTTCTTGAAGCTGAGTATTAGGTATCGTGCTTTAGTGGTGGAGAAACTAACTAATAAAAAGCTCAGGCTATTTATCCTCTCTTTTTATCAGCATATCTTGCTCCAGACTGAGGATTGTTGCTGCATCATTTTTAAAAGCACATATCACATTGACTCTTTCCTACCGTGTATTGCTTTTTATCATCCCTGCTGCCTTTCTTCCTCTGCCTGTTAATGAAATGTTTCTTAGAGGTATCTTTAATCCTCATGGCTCCAATTCTGACTTCACTGTGTGATTAGTTTTGTGGCAGCTTCCACGTGTTTCACACAGGTGCTAGTGTGCATGTGCATCTCATATATTGCCAGGAGCTTGTCAGATGTGCGAGATGCTCATGAAAATTTACCACGGAGTCATAAATGAGGAATGGGGAGTTGAGATGGCGGGCTCATCCTGAGCCAGAACAAAGCACAGAGATGTTTCCCTTTTTGATCCTCTGAGTGATAGCTTTGAGGATATTTTATGTCCACTCAGAAAGTTCCACCTGATTAAGCATGCAGTTACTGAGCATTGGTTACTGTTAAGGCTTGTATCTAGATATTGCCCCAAAGCCTCATGCACTCACAGGTGGGACTTGTCAGAGCTGCTGGATCTAGGATGCACGATGTTGGCTCAAGAGTGTGCTGCTGGGATTGAGGGTGGGATGCTGGGAATAAGGGTGTCTCAATTTGGATGTAGGTGGCACCACCAAAAGGTAGGTAGTCTGGAAGGGATAAAGGGAAGAGGCTGCTGCTGCTTGCTTGCTGATTGCTGCCTTTGGCTTGCCTTCCTATGGCATGAGCTTCTTCTGCTCTGTGATGTTTTTCTGCCCTGCCACCCTGCCTTAGAGCCAGCCAACTATGGACTGATACCTCTGTAAACTATAGTCTTTAAATTTCTTTTCATTTTATATAGGACCTCACATCTCAGAGGAGATTTGTACTTGGACTTTTTGGCAATGCTGAAACTGTTAGGACTTTAGGATCCTTAGAGATGGACTAAATGTCTCCTACATAAAAGGATGTACATGAATTTTGGGGATATAGGGGTGAAATGTTATGGCTTATATCTGGATGTTACCCCAAAGCCTCATGTACTCATAGGTGGGGTTTTTTGGAGCTGGCTAGATCTAGGGTGTTTGATTCTTGATTAAGTGTGAGATGCTGGGATTAAAGAAGATCCACCTTTTGTGCAATTGGCATCATCCAAAAGGCAAGTGACCTAAATAGGATAAAAGAGAGAGGCTGCTACTGCTGCTTGCTTGCTACCTGTTGCCTTCTGCCTGCCCTGCCCTGCCATAAACTGCTTTTCCTCTGTGTTGCCCCTCTGTCATACGCCTTGGCTTAGGACTGAAACCTCTACAAACTGTGACTTAAATAAACATTTCCGCCTCAACTTGTGAGTGTTGACTGTTTTGTCTTAGCCATAAGGAAAGTAACTCAGACAGGGACCAACGGAATAAAGCATACGTATATTTGATTTTCTCTCCTCCCATGTTTTGCTTCCCCCCATTCCTTATTCTCGTGACTTAGGATCAATTCCAAATAAAGTATCTGTCCAGACGTGCTAGTCTCAGGCTCTCTTTTGGTTGGTCTCATCCTAGGATATTCCACTGACTCTTTTCTGAGGTATAACTGCTTCTTAATAATGTTTCCTTGCTTTTCCTGCTTCTTCCATTTAGCTTGTATGCCTCCTAAATTCCCTTTATCTTAATATATTTTTTGTTTATCATCTGAAAACCTATTTAAGAACTAGGCCAGTATCATAATCATTTGTACCTACACTAGTTAGGTGTCATGTGAATAAATAGCATTCATTTTGGATTGACACAATTCCCGTTTCTCTTGTTCTCTACCAATATTTTTGAAAGAAAAATCCATTCTCTGCTTCCTCATTTTGAATGTCTCATATTTAATCTTTAGTGCATTACTAGCTTGTTTTATACCTTCACCACTCAAAGGTAACCCTTCTCTCAAAATTTAGAAGTGTATTTTGGTTGCTAAATCAAGTGATTATTAGTATTTCTCTTTCTCAGACTCTCTAAAGTATTTGACATTGTTGACCACTTTCTCCTTATGGAAACTTTCTTGCTTCCAAGATATTTCTGTTGTTTATGCTTTTTCTCTCTTTGGTTAATGTTTTCATTTTCGTTTGTTTTCATACTATTAACCTTTTCTGTCTTGTATTCTTACTGGATTCTATCATTCCCATATTTCTGCCATAAGTCTTTCTGTCTAATAGGTTAACATTTTTTCTAGGTGATAGCATAAATGCAGTCAACTTTAAATTCTGGGCGCACATTTTGTAAAATATACTGTTGAGTGTATTGAAGGCACTTCTAATTTCATAGGACCCATATTTCCCATGTTATTTGTCTTTCTCAAATACGCTCTTCTTTCTAATAACTGGTTAAAGACATCACCAAGGATGTAAGAGATTGTCATTGTATCTTTTCTTGTTGATTGAAGACATTTTTAAACCCTCCTTTTCTATCTTGAATCTTCCCAGACTATCTTATTCTCTGCAACTAGAGTGATTTTTCTGGAAAATAAATCTGACCTTGTCATGTATCTATGTAAAAATCTTCTAATTAGTCATCAAAATAGAAAGATGATTTCCGAAATGTTTAGCACAGAATTCAGCATGCATCATAATGAAGTTCTACCTTTCCTCCCTTCCACTTCACTCCTTCACATACAGTTTGGTTATGTCTGGTAGACACTGGAAATATGAGTTTGAACCAAACACTGAAGACCCCTCCCTCCAAATCCTTTATTCCCCCACATGTCCAGTCTTCCACAATAGAGTGTTCTGCTTTTTAAAGTTTTTATTTGGTAAGGAACTATTAATAAGTTGTGACTTATTAACTGTAACACATATATCATCACCTCTAATTCTAGCTATCTATCATCTATATATGGTGAGAACATTTAATTTTTACCCCTTTAGCACACAATGCAATATTTTTAACTGTAATCACCATGCTGTATTATAGATTTCTAGAACTTCTTCACCTTTAGGTGGATGGGTGTTCTCTTTGACCAGCATCTCCTCATTTTTTCCAAACCTGGATGTCCTGCACCATTCTACTTCCCAGCCCTGTGTTTTGACTTTCAGATTGCACTTATAAATGAGAGTATAAAGGATTTATCTGTGTCTTGATTAATTCACTTCATAATATCCTTTTGAGATTCCTCCATGTATTTTAAAATGACAGAATGTCCCTCTTTTAAGGGCTGAATACTATTCTACTATATCGTTTTTGTCCACCTAGCCCATGGAAAGCCCGGATGTTGTCTCAGCGCTCTATTAAGAATAACGCTGTGACAGACATGACTGTAGCTACTGAGTCTGTCTCGATAACTCTCTCTTCTAGCTATTGTTTGTTTCCTTAGGAAGGACAAACAGAAGTGAGGTTTCTGGGTCACATAGCAATTGTTTTATTGTTTGAGGAGTCTTCTTATACTTCTACATAATGAATGCACCAAATTACATTTGCATCTACATCCAACACATGAGTTCCCCATAGCCTTCCAACGTGTTCATCATTTATCTTTGGCTATAAACCCTCTTATCTGATGTGAGTGGGCATCTTATTGTAACTTTGGTTTGCACTTTGCTAATTGGTGATGTTGAGCATGTTTTCTGGTATCTATTAGGCATTTTATGTCTTTTTTGGAAAAAATGTCTATTCAAGTCCTTTGCTCACTCTTAGCTTGATTATTGTTATTGTTTTGTTATTAAGTTGTATGTGTTCCTCAGATATTTTGCATATTCATCCTCATGAGCTGTGTTGTTTTGAAACATTTCTCCAATTTCATAGGTTCCTACTTATTTTTCTTATTACTTCTTTTTAATTTGAAGTAATAATATTTATTATTGCTTTACATCTTATGTTTTAGGGCTATATTAAAAAGTCATTGTCAATACCAATGCCAAGAAACTTTATTCTTTTTCCTTCTTAGGAGTTTTGTTTTTCCAGGTATTGAATTTAGAACTTTAATCCATTGTGTGTGAATTTGTGGAGTATTATGAGATGGGGGTCCAATCCCATTCTTTTGTATATAGATATCAAGTTTTCTATGCATTCATAGTGTCCTTGTCAAATACTGTTTGGGTTTAGATTCTGTTCCATAGGTCTATGAATCAATTTTTATTAAATACCATATTTTTTTGATTACTGATATTTTGTAATACAGTTTGAAATCAGGAAGTGTTATAGTTCCAATATTTTTCTTCTTTCTTAGTATAGCTTTTAATACTTAGCATCTTCTGTGTTTCCATATGAATTTTGGTATTATATTTTTCTATTTCTATGAAAACTAATATTACAGTTTTTACAGAGATTCAATTTTTTGATTGCTTGGGCTATTACTGAGACTTAATCTATATTCATCCTTCCAATCCATGAATATGGGATATCTTTGCATTTATTTTTGTCTCATCCCATTTTTATTGATGTCTTCTAGCTTTTTATGTATATATCTTTCACTACTTTGATTAAATTTATTTAACTGAATTCATTGATTACTTTTAGCAGATTTTTTGTGAAGTAATTAAGGATGTTTATGTAGGTCATGTCTTCTGCCAACAGAAAATACTTTAATTCTTTTTTCTGAACTGCACACTTTTCTCTTGCATATTTGCTCTGGTTAGGACTTTCCATGCTGAAAGAAGTGGTGAGAATAGGTGTTAGGGCTGGTATCCAGATGCCCCACAAAGCCTTATGTAGTCATAAGTGGCAATTTTCAATCATGGCTGAATTAAGAATGACTAGACCTTCACTTCTTTGGTTAAATTATTCTCAAGTATTTAAATTGTTGGTAGGCCAGGAGTGGTAATGCATGCTTGTAATCTCAGCTCTCGGGAGGCTGGGGCAGGAGGGTTGTCACAAGTTTGAGTTCAACCTGATAGTGAGTTCAAGGTTAGCCTGAACTGCATAGTGAGATGTTGTTGTCTCAAAAAAACAGCAAAAAAAAAAAAAAAAATTATTGGTCATTGCCACATATTGGATTGCTTTATTGATTTCTGTTTCAAATCATTTGCTTTGACATATAGTGATGCTAATTTTATTAGTGCATGTAAGTTACACAGGATGTCGAATTCAATGTTAATTATGCCCAGTTCTGTAATGTATCCTGCAGTTTTGCTGAATTCACTTACGTGTACCCTGATAGAATGTAGGGGACAGACAGAGGACTGCTGTCTGGCTTGCTGCTTCTGCTTCTGCAGCTGCCTGTTGTCTTCTGCGGCTTCCTACCTGCTCTGCAATGTCCCCAGCCATGCCACTCTGCCTTGCAGCCAACGGATTATGGACTGACACCCCCACAATCTGTGAGCCAAAATAAATCTTTCCCCCTTTGATTTTAGGTATTCAGTATTTTCTCTCAATAATGAGATAAGCAACTAAGATAGCAGTCATCTTTGTTTTACTCCTGATTATAGGAAAAAAGAACTTCATCTTTCTTGTGAGTATCATGCTAGCTTTTATAACTGGTAATATCTTATCATATAATATCTTCCTTTTATTACAGTGAGGAGCATTCCTTCTACACCCAATTTTTGAGAATTTTGATTATGGAAATTGTTGATGCTGGGGCCACAGATGTAGCTCGGTTACACAGTACCTGCCTGGCAAGTGCGAGGTCCTGAGTTTGAGTCCCAGTACTCAAAAAAAAAAAAAAAATTTGTTAATGTCCTCAAAGGCTTTTTATGTATCTACAGAGATGATTGCATAAAATTTATTTATTCTGGTATTGTAGCAAATCACATTTCTTGGTTTCTTGGAATGTTAAGTCATTCTTGCCTCCCAGAGATAAAACACATTTGATCACAGTGAATTCTTCTGTTAATATGTTGAACTGTTTGAAAGTATTTTGAGAAAATTTCCATCTAAATTTATCAAGTGTATTAACCTCCACTTTTCTTTTCCTGTAGTCTCCCTCTCTGGCTTTGATATGAGTATATTCCTGGCCTTATAAAATGAGTTTGGATGTATTCTATCCTCTTAAATGTTATGGCAGAGCTTGGTAAAGATTGACCTTAATTATTCTTTGAGTGTTTTGTGGAATTCATTAGTGAAGCCAGAGATCTTGGGATTTTCTCTGATTGGAGATTATTTATTACCGACTTATTCTCCTTAACTGTTATCAGTTTGTGCTGTTTATTACTTTATTATTCTATCTTCCTCAATTGTATATTTCTTGGAAATTATCTATTTATCCAATGTATTGGTATAATATCTATATTATTGGTAATTATCTAATTTTTTGGTAATTATGTGCTATCCAATTATTGTTACTGTGTGTAATAGTCTCTTATGATTCCTTGCTTTTCTGTGATGATAGCTGGAATGAATTCTATTTTATTCATACTTTTATTCATTCATTTGAAGCCTCTCTTTTCTTATACTTAGTACAGCCAACCAATCTTGTCAGTTTTATTCATAAATTTTAAATGCCAACTATTATCTTTGTTATCTATCCTGTTGTTTTTCATTCTCTATTTCATTTATTTCTGTTTTAACATTTAAATTTTCCTTCCAACTTTTCTAGTAGTAAAAGGGATACTATATTCAAGATATTAAAAAAATAAACCTTACCAAATAAGAAATACTGTAGAGCTCTTAAACTCTTTGTTTAAATTATTCTCCAGTATTTGAATGTTTGGTCATTGTTGTATATTGCATTGCCTTATCGGTTTCTATTTCAGGTCATTTGCTATTGACATAACATAATGCTAATTTTTCTTAGCATATAAGTTATACAGAATATTGTATTTAATGTTAATTACATCCTGCAGGATACTATATTGTACCGTGCAATTTTGAATTCACTCATTAGTTGATTTTGGCAGAATTTTTGTAGTTTCCTATATATTTAAGGTCATGTCCTCTGTAAATATTGATAAGTTGACTTCTTTTCAAGTTGGATGCCTGTTATTTCTTACTCTTGCATGATTTGTCTGGCTAAGGCTGGTAATATTGTTTCGAATAAAAGTGGTGAAAGTGGGCATCCTTGTCTTGTTCTAGATCTTACAGAGAAAGCTTTCAGGCTTTTAAGAAAGAATTAAGGCACATTACTAAGAAAGGCTGGGATAATATTATGAAGTAGTTGTAACTAAACACAGCATGCTTATGTAACATTTTAAGCAATACCTATATGACATTTGGGAAGCCATTTAGCTGTCTTGGACTCCTTTGTTCTAGTTAGCTGAGTAGCAGAACGCAAAAGTAGTGGGACACGCTTTTCCTGTTCTAAATTCTTATTCTGATTCTTAACTACATAATCTACAGAACTCTAATATAAAGTGATTGTGAAATGGTGACATCAAAAAAATAATTGTTTATAGCTTTCTGATTTGTTTTATTCTAACAATTTTTTGAGATAAGCAAGTTATTACTATAACATTTTAAGATGAAAAAACTGATGAAGTTTAAATAACTGACTTGCGAGCTAGCTGATTACAATTGGTTCTTCTAATTTCCTCATCTAGCTCTCCTTTTGTTTTACAAGTGGTTCCAACTGATAGGTCCTTGAAAGTTTCTAAAATTGAATTTTTATAGGCATGAGTAGAAGTGTTCAAACTGGAGTTATGCGTATGTAAGTTCCTGGTATTTAGTAACACCTTGAGCTTTTGAATCACAAAAACTACAAAGGCATTGACTTCTTTCTCTAGTTATCTACCTATCTACCACCAAAATTTGGTTTGTGATTGTATGACAAGGAGTATGATGCCATTTGGTAGAAAAGCAACAGATTGAGGACCCAAACACTTGAATTCTAATCTCCATTCTTCTCCCTACTTGGACAGTCTGCTTTTGATCTACACCATATTCTTCATGCATAAAACAGAAAATCATGCTCTTTTTAGCAGTTCTCCATAGTGATGATAGTGATGTGTGTTTCTCAAGTGTTATAATATAAATCTTATGTTTTCCCCCAAGCCTTTTCTTAGACTGCTTACAGCAATAAAGATGCTCCTTCACTATGTAAATTAAAATTTTTATAGATTCAAAAGTGCCACAGTCAAGAAAGGAACTACAAGGAGAGAAGCCATGGCAGAAAATTAAGCAGTTGTGGTCTATCAGTTGGACAGCAGAATGTGGCTATGCCCCTAACATGCCCTGAGGCCAAATGACGTGCTCATGAATAAGGAATTTCTGAATTGTTGCTCCATTAGACTGTGATTTTCTTGAGTAAGAATCTGCCTTTAAGTTATCATTATGTCTCAAATATTCCATTACAGTAAACAAAATAAGTTCCTAATAAATATCACAGACTAGAAAATATATGGAATTCTGTCTCTCCTGTTTACATGTGCAAATGAGTAAAATATTTTTTCAATTATTAAATGGTATTAATAATTCCTAGATTATTTTAACTCATATGTATCTGAGCTTTATTTAGAAAACAGGGTTAATTTCACTTCGATCAGTATCACATTAATTAATAAACAAATGTTATTTTAAGCAAGATTTTGAGTAGAGTCCATAAAGTATTAGTACACATAAAATATACTGGAAATAGTGAAAATATTTGTATCTCCACTGCAAAATCTTTAAGAAAGGAGAGTTGAAGCAGGAAATTAGATAAGGCTTGAAGGTGAAGCTGCAGGGGTAGAGTGAGGTCATGTTTTTACAGATCATGAATTTCATAATCAATAATTTTGACTTTTCTTAAAAGGAAAGGGCAACTATGGGAAGTGGTTGACCAGCACCATATTTAGATGTATTGTTAAGGGATAGCCATTAATCAGCAATTAGAAAAGGATAACTTTGAAAATGCTGATTCCTGCAGAAGTCCAAATAAAATATGATGAGGTCTGGATGGCTCTGCTACCCAAGAAGATGCAACAGAGTGAATGGGTGGGAAGAAAATTTAGATCTTACCTTGATAGTACTCGCTGACAGATTCATATGGGGGAATGCTGGAGAATGATTTAAGGATGGCTTCAAGATTTCTACTAGATATAGGACTTATGTTGATGTTCACTAAGACAACTTAACAACTTAGATAACAATGAACTTTTGTTGAACAATGATAATGATTCAGTATTAAAGTATAACTATCATTTATTAAGCACCAAAGCTGTCACATGCTTTATGTTGTTTAACCATCGTATTATTTCCATTTTACATGTAAGAAAAATGAGGCACAAAGACAATGAGCGATTTGCACAAATTCATTGAACAGGGGTAGAATTTTTATGTATTCAGTTCTAAAGATCATGACCTTAAATGATATGGTGCACTATTTGCCGTTAAAGATTTTGGAAACTAGCCAAATGAAAGATCACAATGTAGAATTAGTTAGCCCAGGAAACTAAAGACTAAGGCAGGGTCACAGGGCAGCATCAGCCATATAACGCTTTCTATGTATGTGATGAGTTGCTTTCTATGTATGTGATGAGGTGCCTTTGCTTGTTGTTTAGAAAACAGTTTAATATTGTGGGACTGAGACTGAAGTTGAAACAACACAAAGTACGTTGTTAAAACTAACTCCCTTAGTTAACAACCTAAAACGCATTAGAACTCAACTGAGAAATAAGGAAATTAAAAAGTGTATTTTTTATGTAAAAATATGAAAAGTATCCTAAAGGGTAAATATTCTGTTTCTAAGAATAGTACTTTGTGCAAAAACACAGGGGGAAATGTATGAATATTTTGCTTTAGAAATTGTTTATTGCCGCATACATTTCTCTTAAAATTATGCAGGAGGTTGTTGTCTCATTAGACAGAAAGGAAGCAGCTTCATATAGAACAGAAAACAAAAAATTGCAGCAGCAAAAGAAGCTACGAGAACTGTGACCTGGCAAGGCACAGAGCAAAATTACAAATGGCCAATAACCATATTATAAAATCCTACTTTATTTTTAGCCAAAGAAAGGAAAGTCATAATAGTAATAGTATACTACTATTTATCTAATGAATTGAAATATATTTTTGTGAGAATGTTGTCCTGAGTGTGGAAAAATAGCTTTCCATGTAAATATTATTGGAAATAAGGCAATAATAAACGTTAAAGCTAATAATTCGGAGAGATTTCTCTCTGACAGAGACTGGTCTGAATATTTTGCTCATATTTATCTATGAAATTATCACCGTGATAACACATTGTATAAAGTAGTTTCATGCATCACGTTATATGAATGAAGACCCTGAGCCCCAAGGACTGAACTTGTGGTCACAGCAGCAGCCTGACTTCAAAGTATCGCTTTCTGAAGAAATGTCTGCTGTCTCTGGAAGGTTGCTGCTCTTTGACCTAGCAAGTCAAGAACTGTTCTTGGAACTAAACCTATGGCAAAAATTTATGTACAAGGTAAGTGTTGTACTATTATGTATAATGCAAGAAAATAAAAACTGCCTAATATCTGATTGAGAATTAATACTTGATTCTGGCAATACTGCGGATGCAATGTGTAGTATAATACTTAGAAGACAATTTAATTCTATGGGGATAATTATTATATGTTAAATAGTAAGCAAGTTACCCAAGAGTTTGTGTGGTATAATCATAGTCCTTATAAACACAAGCTACGCACATACATACCTCTGTGAAATATTTGGAAGTTTGTTCACAGAAACGTTATCATCTTAATTCCTGAGTGTCTTGGTTACTTTTCTCTCGTTGCTGAGACAAAATACCCAATGCTCAAAATGAAGGAAGGAAAGGTTTATTCAGCTTACAGTTTGTGGAGGTTTTAGCCCATACTTGGTTGGCTCTGAGGCAGGAGATAGCACAGTAACAAGAGCAAAGAGGGGAATGTCTGCAAGCAGCCTCTTCCTCTCCCTTACATATGCAAATTACCCACCCCAGGGCAGGGTAGCTCTCACACCCATAATCATTCAAACTCTGAAAGCCTGCCCCATGACCCCATGAGGCTTTGGGGGGACACCCAGACACAAACCATAACACTGGGTTTAAGATACTGATGATATTGTATTGTATTTCTGTGTAGTCTGAGGTTTGCATAGTGAGTATGTCTGAACCAAAGCCTTTTTGTCACAAAGATAAGCTTGATGTGTAAGACTCTTTATGACACACGAACGAGTTAAACAAGTTCAGCAGGCAAAAGGAGTGCAACTTAGTCACCTGGGTGACACTAGTGATGAGACTAGTGCTGCGTTTTACAGCAAAGACCAGAACTTTCAGTCAAGGGCAAAGAAAGCACCGTGTACATTGTACTGAAAGAAGCAAACAATGGAAAGGTGATGCTCTTCCTTTCCCACTAATGCATCTTCCAGCTCTGGCTTTTAGTGGCTCTGAGAGTCTAATCCTTCTTGGTCCTAAATGAAGGCAGTTTCACTGTTTCCTGTGGTAGATAGATTGCGCTAAAATCTCAGTGTTAATAGTCAGAGCAGTCATTCCTGAGATCCATTCTAAAGGTTTCTCCTCAATTTCCTCCCAGACAGGCTTCCTTGCATGATGCTAATTATTGATTGTTTCCAATCTTTGCAGACTGACTCATTCCGTTGGGTTTTTATAGCTTTAAATCTTTTCTTTATAGTTGAATTCATTTTTGTCCTCTCCGTCTTAGTTTGACTTTTGGGTATTTTCTCCACTTGATTCACATTTATTTGGTTTCCGTTAGTGTTAAAAGCTCTTGTTTCTAGTTTATATCATTTAAAAAATTCTTTTGAAAACACGAGAGCAGGTTGGAATTCTATGATTTGTAAAGATTGTTAAGTTTTTGCTTCTGAGAAAATGCACCTAAAATATGAACATGATAAGTTCACTTTGTTTAGTAAACAGAAACATGAACAATTTATTTTCCATGGATGACTACAATGCTTTACTGAGAAGCTTATTGACCTTTTAAGCTGCTCTGACAGAGAGTGACTTTCCGCCTGAGTCTGTGACCCGTGAGCATTTGCCCATAGGGTGTCGCTAGGGAGAGAAAACACGGTGCTGTCAGAGCTGCAAGGCTGTTTCGTCTGCTCTCACCAAGCTGTGAGTTCTGCCACGCTCGGTGCTGGACACCCTGCCAGGTCCGGAGCCTGACCAGGCCGCACGTGAGGCCGGAGCTGCTGCTTCAAGGACACAGTTGTCTTCACACATTTGTGCTTTAATTTATAAGAAGGTGATACTTTATATATAAAGCTAACTTATTGTATTATCGTGAGAGTTACATAAAATAGTTTTAAAAATTATTTGAAGAGCTGCCATGGAATTTTTATTTCTTTAAAGTTGATTTAAATTTACTGATACAATTTAGGTATACAGAGGGGCCACATTCATTATAGAAAATTTGTACCTGCACATGATCTATCTTGATTCCACTTTTAGTTTTTCCCATTCCCATTTTAGTTAACTCCCCTCCTCCCCATTCAGAAAGCTCTGTTTTCATTTTACCCTTCTTTGCTCATTTTTTTCTTTCCCTTCCTTCCTTTCTCCTTCCTCTCTCCCTAGTTACCTTTCCATTTTGAACAATTTCTTCCTATTTCACAGTATCTATTGTGCATTTTGGTTCTTATATACATTTCCAGTTTCTCATACCAGAAAGATAATGCAATATCTACACATGAGTGTCTGATGTATTTCAGCTATGATTATGTCCTCAAGTGTCTCAATTTTGTCTTTCTTTATGGTTAAGAAAGACTGCAATAGGGGCTGGGGATTTAGCTCAGCGGCAAAGCGCCTGCCTGGCAAGTGCAAGGTCGTGAGTTCGGTTCCTGGTACTGGAGAAAAACCAAAAAAAAAAAAAAAAGAAAAAAAAAAAAAAGAAAGACTGCAGTATATGTATTAACCTATCTCATTTTTATCCATACATTGGTGGATGGGCATTTAAGTTGCTTCCAAGACTTAGCTATTTCAAACTGTGTCACTATGAACATGGGTGCTCATATATCGCTGTGGTATGAGCTTTTAATTCTTTGGGAAAGATACCCAGAAGGAGAATAGCTGAGTTAAATGGAATATCTAGTTTCTGGAGGAATCTCTACACTGATTTCCACAGTGGTTGCACCAGTGTACACTCCCACCAACAGTTGGAGAAGAGTTCCTTTCTCACCACAGCCACTCCAGCTTTTATTATTAGTTGTTTTCTTGATGACAGCCATTCTTTCTGGAGTGAGATGGAGTCTCAGCATTGTTTTAATATGCATTTCTCAAATGACCAGTGATGTTGAACATTTTTTTCATATATTTATCTGCCATTTGTACTTCTTCATGTGAGAAGTACCTATTCATCTCAAATGCCTATTTTTGGATTGAGTTTTTTAATTTGGAGGGTCTGAATTTTTTCAGTTCTTTACATGTTTCAGATATTAGTCCTTTGTCTGAAGAACAGCTGGCAAAATTTTTTCCTACTGTATGGGTTGTCTTTCTTTTATCTTTTTTTTTTTTTTTTGGTACCGGAAATCGAACTCAGGACCTGGCACTTGCCAGGCAGGTGCTTGTACCACTGAGCTATATCCCTGGCTGAGTTGTTTTTTCATTGTGTTGGTGATTTCTTTGGCTGTGCAAAATATTTTTGATAAGATGAGATCCTAATTGTTGATTCTTCATGATATTTCCTGTGCAATCAGGGCCTTGTTTATAGTCTCTGTGTCTTCCAGAATTCTCCCTATTTTATCTTCCAATAAATTTATTGTTTCTGTCCTAATATTTAGATCTTTGATCCTTTTCTTACAATTTTTTGGTACTGGGAATCGAACTCAGAGCCTTACACTTGCCAGGCAAACACTGTGCCACTGAGCTATATCCCCACCCTCAGATCTTTGATCCATTTTGACTTCAGTTTAGTGCACGGTGATAGATAAGGATCTAGTTTTAGTTTTCAGCATGTGTAAAGCCAGTTTTTCTGGCATCATTTAATAAACAGGCTTTCTTTCAGTGAATGTGTTTGACTCCTTTGTCAAAGAACCGGGGGCTGAGTGCACTTGGAGTTGTTTATGCATCTTGTAATCTATTCTATTGATTCTAAGTCTGTTTTTTCCAACACCATGCTGATTTTATCACAGTAGTTTTATAGTATAATTTCAAGTTAGGAATTGTGATGCCTCCTGCCTGACCTTTGTTGTTCAGAATTGTTTTTTCTCTTTTAGGTCTATTTTGGTTCCAAATAAATTTTAAGAATGTTTTCTCTAGTTTTGTGAGGTTCACTAATAGTATGTTTTTTTTTGTTGTTTTTCTCCGGTACCGGGAACCGAACTCACGACCTTGCGCTTGCCAGGCAGGCGCTTTGCCACTGAGCTAAATCCCCAGCCCCTCACTAACAGTATTTTGATTGGGGTTGTCTTATATCTGTATAACAATTTGGGAATATGGCCATTTTTACTATATTGATACTTCCTATCCAAGAACAAGGGATATCTTTGCATTTTCTTATATCCTCTTTGATCTCCTCTTTCAGAATAGTGTAATTTTCAATGTGCAGATATTTTACTTCTTTTGTTAAATTGATTCCTAAGTACTTCATTTTTTTAATGCTATTGTGAAAGATGTGGTTTCACTAATTTTCTCAGTGATTTTGTTATTTATGTACAAGAATGCTAGATTTTTGAGTGTTGTTTTTGTATCCAGTTATGTGACTGAATCTGGTTATTAGATCTACAAATCTTTTGGTGGAGTTTTGGGGTCTTCTTTGTAGAGTATCATGTCATCTGCAAATGAAAACAATTTGACTCCTTTCTTTCCAATCTTTATTCCTTTTATTTCTTTCTTGTGTCTAATTGCCCTGGCTAATGTTTCCAGAACTGTATTAAATAGGAGTGGTGGTAGTGTACATCCTTGTCTTGTTCCTGATTTTAGTATGAAACCCTTCAGTTTTTGACCATTTAAATAGTGTTGCCTATTGATTTGCCATAGATAGATTTTATCAGATTGAGATAAAGACCATCTACTCTGATCTTCTTTATAGTTTTATCATGAATAGGTGTTGGACTTTGTTAAATGCCTTTTCTGCTTCTATTGAGATGATCATGTGATTTTTGTCCTTTGCTCTGTTGATGTATTGTACTACATTTATTGATTTGTGTTTGTTGAACCATCCCTGCATCCCTGGGGTGAATCCTACTTGGTCATACTGTGTAATCTTTATATTGATTTGCTGCATTGCATTTGCCTTTATCTTATTGAAGAGTCTTGCATCTATGTTCATTGGGAGATGGGCCTGTAGTTCTCCTTTTTGGTTGAGTCCTCCTCTGGTTTTGGTATTAGGGTAGTACTTACTTGTAGGGATGAGTTTGTAAGCATTGCTTTCTTTTTAATTTCATTAAAGAGCTTGAAGGTTAATGGCATTAGATCACTTCTGAATTTCTTGTAGAATTCAGCTGCGTATTCACCATGACCTAAATGAACTAATGAAATAATTAAGGTTTACTCTTTATGTTCTTTTTAAGGATATAATGGCAGCCCTTGGAAAATAATTCAGATTTGTTGATAAATTTTCCAATCATGCTATTTCTTGCTATACTTTCCACATTATTAAATGTTCATTTAATTCCAAATGAAGTTTTTTTAACAAGGTATAATTATTTCATGTGTGATTAGCATCAATCATAGCAATATTTTTCATCTAATAATCTGCACTAGAAAAATTACCCACAATTAACAAAATAAATATAAAATAAGCGTTCACTTAACTCTCCAATTTAGCAAGTTGATCACTGTATGGAGACAGCCTTTAAAGCAGGCAGCAGGTAAATTTTGTCCATGAGAGAACTTTCAGGTGCTGGAGCAAATTCTTTCTTAAAGTTGAATATGCAATATATTAAGCATTGTTGATCTCCTATTATATTGTTTTGAAATTCTGTATTATGGATATTTGTTATTTTTTCTTTTAGTTTTTCTCTTTAAAATAAAATAATGAAAAAAGAAATCAGAAAATGAAAAAAAAACCTGAATGGTGAACCTCTATGTGTACCAGAACATCTATAAAATTCTCAAAGGCCCTTTACAGTCATGCATTGGAGGTTTATATCTATTTATCTCTGATATTTGGTGGAAAGTGAATGACTTCCATGACCTTACATGTATCCTCACTGGCATATATCCTATTTCCTTACGTCTGTTGAAAACACTTTTCCCAAGTACTTTCCTTTAGACTAGTTGTGGCGATCTAGGCTTCTAACCACACCAGCCTCTCTACTGCCTCACAACAATCTCCAGGGTATCTGAACCTCTGACTGTGCTCTGTCCCTCTTTACCTGCAGCGCTAATCTCCAATCTGGTAGCATCGCTTCATCCTATTGCTAGATATCTGCTTTGAGTTTCTGAAGTTTTACTTCAGTGCTGATTTCTTATTTAAAATAAGCTGAACAAAAGGAAAAAATTTCTTCCCAACACTAGATTTTCTGCATGATTGACAGCTCTACTTCTTCACATATAAAACACAATTTAATTCCATATCATATTTTCTTTCTCCTCATAACCCTCAGATTGTCACAAATACCAGCATATTTTCTTTAATTGTGTTTTATTTTTAATATTATGTTCTCTTAGCAAATTAACAGGTTGCTATGTCACAGAATCTACAGCAAGTAGTGATCATAGAAGCAAGTGTTATTTGAACTTTAAACTCTGGATGGCTGTTGAGGGAACTCACTTATTTAGAAAAAATTACCTTTTGTCTGTTCTTCTCACTGTCCTGCAATTATTGCACTTGCTTCTAGTAGACTCCTTCATGCTTTACTGAAAATCCAGCTCAACTTGCATTTTCTCCTCAAGGCTTCAGTCTTTTCAAGCCGTCTTTTGTGTATTGATTCACAGAGAAAGAAGCTAGTAGATATGACATTGTAACATACAGAGTTAAAGTTATTTTTCAGTGTTTTCTCCCTTCTCAGAGATGCATGTCTTTCCTAAACTTATATTTTCCTATTAGTGTTTTTTAAACATGCAGTGAATAAAAATGATCAAAGAGATAAATAGAGAATTAAAGGGTGTTTAATGTTTGTTTCTGCAATTGCTTTGGAGTCAAACATCTTTTTTATATGGTACCTCTCTCCACCTGTAATCTGCCCCTACTAAAGTAAGATTTACTTTAAAAAAATAAACAATAGTTAACAGACCTTGATATTATCATCATCAGATGGAAATCATATATCTGGTGTTAAGTATGATCAGTAATTTCATTACATGTCAAGGTTATTCTAGAAATTACATGGTCTGCATGTCCAAAGTAATTGATAATTACTGATGCTGTCGTGTATTTGCAAGCATCCAAATTTATTGATTTAAATGACTGGCAAACTAAGGATGAAAATTTAATCTATTTATGGCTATATTTGAAAAATTTTGAACACTTGTCTTTAAAAAATGGTGTACGCTGAGCAATCCATCCCCTAGTCCTCATGCAACATCATTTGCTCAGTTATGTTTTATAATTCTGAGCCAACAAGTGATAAATATCAACATGACGAATGGAAGGCCATTTAGGAATAGGAGATGGATGGAGACTGTCCTTAAAATTTTGGGAAGACACATGATCCCAGGGCAAGGGCAGTCTTATATTCAGACTATTTCCCATGCACAAAAACTCAATGCTTTAACATCTATTGTCCTTACTAGAAATTATTTCTGTTTCTGAATTTTCATCACATCTCCTTAATGCCAATTCCAACTTCACATGGCTTTGCCAATGTAGATCTGATCTTTAAGAACTATATTGCTTTAATGTTTCTGTCATTTAAGATCTGCTTATTAGATAATTTTTCATAGATAATTCACATCCACAAGTTACCTACACACGTATGGTATTCAAATACAAATTTCAAAGAGAAGTTTAGGACAAGTAGAACAACAGAATTCACCAACATATACGGTGATGGGTTATTTTCCCTGGGAATGGCACATTTAATACTGAAGACAGAGTATGAATGTGGTAATTTTAAGACCAGAATGAAGGATCTAACCTGTGAGTACTGCAAACCTTTGTGCTGTGCACAGGTGAACTTGTGTGGCGTATTAGATATTAGGTACACATTTTATAGAAAGGGGTGTATCTTATCAATGGACACTTTATTCTGAATAACAGGAAAATGTACAAATTTCTTTCCACAGTGGTAGGATTCTCCAGAGAAGCAGAATGGAAAGATTCTTTCTCTCTCTCTCTCTCTCTTTCTTTCTTTCTTTCTTCTTTCTCTTGCTTGCTTCTTTCTTTCTTTTGAAAATAGAAAAACAAAATAAAATTTTAATCAAAAATTGGCAAAGAACTTGGATAGACATTTTCCAGAGAAGATGTACAAATGGCCAGCAGATTAATGAAAACATGATGAACATCACCAATAATCAGGGAATTACAAATGAAGAGGACAATGTGATACCACTTCACACCAACTTAGATGGCTAAGAAGATAAAGGATAATAAGTTGTCAAGTATCTAGGAGAATGGGAAATCATGTGCACTCTTAGTGAGAAGGTAAAGTAGTGTAAATCTTATGCAAAATGACATGGGGATTCTTGAAACAATCAAAACAAGAACTACCATAAAATGCAGAAATGTCTCTTGTTGCAGGTATCTTACCGAAAGAATTAAAGTCAGTATACTGAAGAGACCCTTGCTTTCTCATGTTCACTGTGCTGATGTTCAATAGTCACTGTGTGGAATAAACTGAGTGGCTGTGTGGGTTTGTGTATGTAAGTGTGTCTGTGGCTAGGAGAACTACAGAGTTCCTTGACGGGTGGGATAACAGTTCATGTTCCTAGGAAGTGAAACATTTAACACTGACAATTTTGCATGAACTAGGTTATTTAGGGCCAGAAAGAGGGACATAACCTATGAGTCATATACACACACTTAAAATAGGATAGTATTTGGCCACAAAAATAAAATAAATCCTACCATTCCTAACATGGACTAATCCAGCGAACAATACACTAAGTGAAATAAGTTAGAGGACAATTTGGTAAGAGTTCTAGCATGTGTGGAACCTAAAATATGCAAGCTCATGGACACAGAGAATAAAATGGTGTTTGCAGGGCTGGTGGGCAGAGGATATGGGGAGATATTACTCAAAGATTACCAGCCTCCAGCTAGAAGAATAAGCTCTGGGGATCTAGCATACACGCTGGTGATGCAGGATTTAACACTACTGTACTGTTTACTTGAAAACTGCTGAGACAGTAGCTCTGAAATGACCTTATCCCCTCCTTCCCACACAAGGGTGACTACCAGTGGTGATGTGTGTGTTAATCTGATTGCGGCAATCATTTCACAACGGGAATGTAAATCATAGGGTTGTACACGTTGAAAATATTCCTTTTTGTCAATTATATCTAAATAAACGGATAAAATTTTTAAGCGCATCACAGGGTAACTCACTTTCTAGGACATGCCAATTTACTAAGAAAGTTTTAACAGTAAGTTTTGCTTACTGAGTAGTTCAGCTGAAAAAGTTTATAATGTGTTGCTTAATAAAGTAATTTTGTTATTTAGATTTTGTTATTTTGTTATTTTGTTTCTTTTTATAGACTTGCTTTTGAAAGTCGTAATAGTCACCAAAGTTTGGCTTAACATAAACTGTCTGTATAGTCAATTTTAATTACAAAACATTAAATCAAATTTTCAAAAGTAAAGATCCACAATCGAGTCATAACTAACAACGCTGTTTTTGAAGGAGAAAGTTTTGTAGCAGTCACATAATCTTTAAACATTTTTATTTCTGTTTGTTTTGCATTATATGCAATAAAATATAGTCATATGTGTGTACCATTTATGAAAAAATAAACACATAAATTTATTGACTGTCATATATTATCAAAATAAAATTTAAAGACCACTGTTCTTGGGAGCCTTGCTTTCTTAACTCTAGGGTACTGTCCGTGAGTTGCCACCCGCCCTTAGGCTTTTGATTTATCTCTTGTTTTCATACACTCTGTTCATCTAATCTTACCTCAAGTGATACCCTTGGAGGAGACTTATCTGATCTTCAGCAGTCCTTTTACACTCTTATAAGTATACTTTTATGCTTTTATACTCTCCTGAGGGTAATAATTTACCCTCAGAGTGCTTCAACATATTATGTCATTTTGTATTACTTTTTGTGATTATTTGCATAATTTCTACATCCCAGCCCATACCCCACCCCAACTAGATTTCAGTTTCAGAAAGGTAGTAAGGTCTTTTCATTTCTAGTGCCTCTCAGTCTCTGACATACAAAAGATATTCAATACGCACCTTAGTCATGTGAAATAAATGAATTGTCCTTAAAAAACTTATTGTGAATGAATATCAATTCAAGGATTGGTCTTTGGAATTCTTGAAGTGGACCAACCTTTCCATTTTTGCAGTTGTCACAACTTAAAGCTAAAGAGTTGTGATTATTATACTTAGACATGTACAGTCCTAAAACTAGAAATTAGGTCTTTTCATTCCCATTCCAGAGTATTAATATTGTCATAATGTCATGCAGTATTGATTCCTTGTAATATGGTCTTTATCTCCAAATAAGTTATCAATCTCTGCACTCCAGAAACTATGATTTATTGCTAGGGTTTTGTGGGGCATGAAGTATAAGTATTTTTAACATAAATAAAAGTATAAATACAAAATAGGATAAATAAATGAGGTGGTATACTAGATGGTTGGATAATGTGAATGTAATTGTATCAAGAGGACTAGAAATAATTTAAATAATTATTCTAAAATTAAGCAATTGAGAATCAGGGACACAATCCTCTTAAAAAAAAAAAGTCTACAACTCAACCTGTTTGTAGCTATTGTAGATCCCACCGTAAAGACTTCTGAATCAATAGAAGTCTCACGAAAGAGGCCAAACTGGAAAGGAATGAAACAGTGATCTTAGGTAATTTTGGTGAGATAAATTACTTTTGCCAGTTTTACAAAAAACATGATTGTATTGCCCAAGCCTTTCCCAAGCCCTTGGAAAGAAACAGTAGAAATGATGAAGACTTGAAATTAAGCTCCATTAGTGTTATAATGAGCACGCTTGAGTGTGCACCATTTGTTTAACAGCTCTCGAAAGAGCTCCCTTTGACCTCCTCGGCTTGTTCCTGCTCTGCATTGTACATGGTCACTAAACTGAATTTATCAAACTGCCGAGTTCCTAATGCCATCTTGCTAGTTTATTCACTATTTTCTCCTCATCCCATTGATTTATTTATTTTGGCTTTTCTCTTTTGAGAAGTTGTTCACTTTTAGAGAGAAAGAAAGAAAAAATGCCCTTAATTTTGAACATTTAACAGATTCTCTGGAGAACATTTTCAACTATGAACCAAGTTCTAACTATTTATTTCTCTTATGAAAAGGGAAAAATTGTATAAGAGATATTGTTCTTTCTAAAACTTTGTTCTTTTGAAGCTGCCTAGCTCCGTAACTGCTTCATGGCTTTGTAATTACTTTCTTGACCCCTGTAACCCCGAGAGTGTAACTGAACATACAAAATGCCTGACTGTACCCTTGTAGCAAGTTTCATAAACTGAGGATCATTAACCTACCCTTGTAACTGATGATCTCACCCTGCTAGCTAATCAGAAGAACCACCACGCTTCCTGCCTCATCCTTGGACCTCCTTTGTACCTGCTGCTGTGCATCATATAAAATCCCTAGACCACCGGAGATTGGAGCCTGATATTCAGGGAATGCGTCCAGTCAGTGCCCGACAACATGAATAAATAAATCTGCCTCCAAATGCTGCCGGTCCTTTCGGTGTTTCTGCTCGCCATTGCATTGTAGCTTAAAGTGTCACGTTTGACGTTATCGATGCTCAAATGCTACATACATGCATCCTCTAGATTTAACACTCAAACTTGTAAAAGATGAACACTTCCTTTGATGAGGACTGGAGTTAGAGCCAGGAAAAGTGATTGTCTTTGGCCAGTAGGTAGCCCCTCACCATTATTTACAGGTCGCTAGTCTTCTCTCTCTCTGTCTGTATTCCACATACTTCTCTGTACACTCTGTCTTGCATCTCCACCTATTGCACTTGGACCCTTGTCCATGAATTCCTGGACTCATTTCTTCCCCACCTGCACTCACTTGAAAGATATGCAGAGAATTCGTGGGTTTTGGAAATCAATAGACTTGAAATTAACTACTAGATGCAGCCGTTATTAGCTATCAACTTTAGAATATCAATTAATCTTTCCCAGCCTCAAAGTTTTCATCTGTACATACGCAAAGTATTCCTTCTTAAAAATGATGTTCTGAAAATTAAATGAACTTATTATGCATGGCAATCGAAATACTGCACCAAGAACTTAATGTTTCACTCTATTCCTGTATTATTAACCCTTTTATGATCGATTAGTTCTATAGTCCCTCAAAAAGTATACTTGCATACTCACTTCTCTAGTCTGATTAAAATCCCCATGTATACAAGAGCAATATTCTTTCATCTTTATATTCTTCTAGTGCTCAGGACAATACTTAGACACAGAAGAGACATTAAATAAATATCTTTTAATTTGTGTTGATTTATATGGATAGGCAGTACAACTTAAAACAATGGTATTCTAGTGTTGAGAAGAAATGTTAAGGATATAAATAATAACAGTAACTACACCAACTATTGTTCACATATGGTGTCCTGGCAAATGAAAGCTTCAATTTTAATCTTCAGAGATAGGTGGCCCCGTCCCACTCAAACACTCTAGAAACACAGCAAAAGGTGAAAGAGAGAGAGACACATACAGAGGTAGAGCTGGAGACAGATAGAGGCAGCAAGTCAGAGAGAAAAAGCAGAGAAGAGAAAGACTCTCAGATATGAGATCATCTGATCCTTGACTTTCTGTTTAATGAGGACACCTTGAGAAAAAATGACTCATCAAGAAATAGGCTAGAAGGTTTAGGAGAAATTGATTAGACAGGCTTCTGAGGGCTTATATTGTTATATGTAAAGAATCTTAAAAAATTATTTATTTAAGTATGATACATTTCCTTTCGATTTTCTGAAACATACCCACCCCAGTATAACTCTGCATTTTCCATTACAGTTTGTATGAGCATTAGTCTTCTTATAGACGAATCTCTTATACCTTGAGTGCAACTCCAAATCATGTACAATGATTTCTTTTTGTCAGCTCAATTTTCTAGTTATCATTGATTGTTCATATTTTATACATATTTTTCATAACAAAGAATACTTGCTCTGGTAATTACTGTACTAGATATTAGTAAATATGGCAATATAATTAGTTAAAAGAGACAGTATAGAACCTCACTTCAATTCATCACAAACTCTATTGAATTCCCAATGGAAACATGAAGGGTCAGACCCAGTAGGTACAAGACTAAGTTGAACACCATCATTGCTTTTCTATTAGCTTTCATCTCTTCAGACAAGTAGCTAAGAATTAAGTACCCTCTTCCTCAAAGTGATTAGGCTATTAACTACAATTTTTGGAGCTTGTTTTTTATGCTTATCAGATAATTCAACTCTTTTTCTACTTCAGGGGATTGTCAATTTAAGGGCCAAACTGAGCCAAGTAGCAACTTATTCAGTTAATTAAAAAAAAAAATCTTGGTTCCCTCTTTTCATTGCATTTTAGATACATTGAGAAATAGTGAATTTCTGTATAAAAACAAAGTTATTTTCCAGAAATCACCATAATTTCAATTCTCATAAGCACTACAATGTTAATCATCTTGTTCTTATCATAACAATGATCTTTAAAAAAAGCACTGAATATTGAAAGTATCCAAATACAATGTTCCTGGGAGACGTGTATGTTTTCTAAAGCAGATAAGGTCCAAAAAGAATGTTTGGTTGGAAAAATTTTAGGTATCTTAATTTATATTATAATTTGTATTATAATTATCAGTTTTTGATCAAGAATTTATAATAGTGTGTTTAGTTCCACTACTCAAAAGCATACTAACAATTTACATCTTTCTCTTTACTCTATTTCAACATGGTGATGTATTCCACTTAAATAAAAATCTACTTGCATTAATTGAAAACAATTTGGCATTGATTTTATTTGTGCACATAGTCAAAATGGAATTACTTTTTCAGTGAGATTTAATGTCTTCAGCATTGAGTGGGTAAGCTCAGACTTGGTGTGTTTAGTAAGATCACATGTCTGCTTTCAGTGTCTTCCGTCTGATGGCAAGTGAAAATAAAGCTTATTAAATCACGGTCCCCACGTGTTCCATGGCTCTTATTGAAGATCAAGACCATGCATATCTTCTTAACATACTACAGCTGAAAGAGTGTTTTTTTTTCCCCTTTCATTTTTTTTTCTGGGATTACTTCTGCTTGTTGTGATCTGAAGGAAATCCTTAATTTACGTTTCTTGTGATGAGGAAGTTTTCAGGGGTTTAGATTCTTACTGAGTGTACGCTTACATATTAATATAATATAGTTCTACTTCTTCAGAGAACTCTATTTTTAGATAAAATGGAATCACATGTGCTCTATAGTGCTATCACAGAATGTGGTTAACCTTTCATGCACCAAGCAGCTTGGATCTCAGGAGGCAGGATAATAGCAGCCGTTATATATTTAGCACTCTTGTTCCTTTTAAGATTTTTCTCCCCTCTGTCCACATTTTATTCTCTGCCAGCAGACAATGGACAGGGTGGAGAAAATTTATTAAGCTTTCTGCTTTAGCTGCTCTACTAAGTGGGTGGCAGAATGAACCAGAAAATCTACCCCTAATTCTACTTATTATTTCTTATTTAAATACCTAATACCTCATAATTGAGTCTGAAATGCTTGAGTTGAGAATGCGTTTCCTGAAGATCCTCCCTGTAAAGACGGCTATACCTGGAGCAATTTCATTGCCTACAACCACCAACATGTAATTGCAGATTCACTGAGACAATTCTCTTTGGAGGAATTCATGCATATTGTGTAGCAAGATAGCTTTCCTCTGCCTTCCAACCAGGAAAGAAGGGTCCTCATTGTGTTCTCAACTGAAGCTCAGTGAAGGAACCCCAAGAAATTCACTGCAAAAACATCCTGCCTGCAAGAAGGCAGACAGGCATTCTATTTTTGAACTGCATTCTGGCTGAGCAGCAAATCCTAGCCCTTGCTACGCTGCTACTGGACATTAATGCAAGAGAGTTCTAAAACCCTAGCAAGTGGAGTTTTAAGCCAATCAAGGAGTTGGTGGATATATTCTGCTTGAATAATTTGGAAGGTAGAAAGTTGGCTGGAAATAGGTGGTTTTGTAGGACCAGGTAAGAGAAGCCGGCAACAAAAACAGTCCCTATTCACTCTGCTTTTAGGAAAGGATGTGTGAGTTTCCAAGGGTTAAGGAAGTCCTAGATCTCCAGCAGCTGTGAAAGAAACTCACCTGCGAGAGCAGCCGAGGCGGGAGAGAAGTCATCAGAGAGCGGCCTCAGGGTTGCTGCCAGGGCCGAAGGATGGAGGAGCGTGTGAGCGGACAGGCAGTACAAATCAGAATTAGAGAGGAGAGCAGTGTGACTGTCTGTGCCGGAGCCACAGGAAAGAAGGGGACATTCCAGAGGACAACACCAGGGTCTTCAGATGGAAAATATGCTTTTGGACGACACCCACAAGGAAGGAGACCGAGAAGTACACTAAAACAATAGAACAAAATTTGAAGATATCAATATGTAACACAACAACCATTGCTAATTTCCGATCCTATCACCTTGTCTGAAGTTTTGTATTGCTTGTATTGTTTTTGTGTTATTTCATAAATGTCTGTGTAAATGTTAATATGTTTTTGTTCTTTTATCTTTAAAATAAAACAAAACTCTTAAAACAGACAGCCCTGTGCCATTCTTCCTCCAAGCCCTCTTTCCAAGCTCCTTCCCGTGAAGCAGTCAGAGCCGAACGAAGGTGCAGGGGAAAAGTGGAAAGCTGATTGAATGGAAAATGAAACCAGCTGCATCCTCTCTTCCCACAGCGTGTCTGTAAACCAGCAGTCGGGCCTGAGAGGAGCGCGAGGGGAGCAGTGAGACAGAGCTGAAGCCATGTTTGCTGTAGAGAGTGCTGGCTGCAGCAGCAGGAGAGGAGTTCTGCTCCAGACTCTGCCCAGGGGGAGACAAGTTACATATTGCGGAAAGTGTTTGCCGGCACTGGTGGGAGAAAGCTTTTCTGAGTTTACTTCATTAGATTCAATACAAGTGTAAACGAAGCGCTCATTTTTGCAGAAATTATTTTGTCTTCTCTCATCCATCTCATGATGTGATAACAATAATCTGGTTTGTATGGTAAATTTTACTTCAAGCTCTAAGAAAGAGGCATATGGCTTAGGCTAGAATAATTCAGCATGGATTTCTCTCCTGGACACATCATTGGCTCAGAGATGGACCCTAGATGGCCGGGGCTTGGGCTTCTGGGGAAGAATTAAATGAGCGCTGCATGGCAGCTGCACATCGCTTGGTTCCTTGACCCTGCTCTGCCTCCTGCACCTAATTTCCCCAGTAATGGCTGTGGTAATGAGGACTCCTTCTGAGCCCTGCTCCATCCTTTGCCCAGTGCAGTGTCCAGCGCTTTGAACTCGTGCGCCTTGCTCACGGGCTTGCGAGAGCAACTGAGAAGAGGCAGTTGTTCGTGGGACTGGAGACCATAAATACAAAAGTGTGTTTCTTTCCAGATAATCTCACAATACGATCACATAACATAAATAATATGAATGATATCGTAGTCAAGATCTTCAGGAATTGCTTGGTTTTAAAATGCTGACAACGCTAACAGGGTTTACACTTTTACAGATAGACTGATGAGGATCTGGAGGAGTTATCCAAGGCAACCCGTTACCAGCACAGTTCAGAGTGTGGTAACATAAGTGTTGCTTCAGAGGGATCCCCATCACTACACAAAATGTTAATTGCACCTTTATTATTTCTGGGGGAGCTATATTTTGGTTAGAAAGCTACCCACTGTGCTGCTCTTTATTGTACGGTGGCTGAAACACAAGAACTCTTTTCCAGAGTAACACTTTAAGAACCTTACACTGCATGCCAAGGTAGATGAATTATTACCTATGAAATTGCTGAAGGTGTGTGTGTATGTGTGTGTGTGTGTGATCTGTATCACAAAATTCTCCTAAAATGGAATTGGAGGACCTAAATGCAAATCACCAGAACAGCCAATAGATATATATTTATGTATAATCGTGTGCCTCCGTTGTCTTAAGAATAGAACCACACCCAGACAGAGTATTTACTTTGCCTACTGGGGACCCTTGTAGTGAGTCCCCAAGTTTTTGCAAGGTGTTATAGTGCGTGGCAAAAAGAAAGAGCAAGAGACAGAATTGCGATGCAGCGGGAATCTGGGATGGCCTGCCCTTCACGGAGAGCAAAGCGCCGTGAGGCAGCCGGAACCTTGGCATCTTTGATCGCGTTCACATTGAGGAAAGTGGTGAGGGGACGAGCAGGTGACTCAGCGGGTTACGGTGGGCTTATGCTGAGAAGGGTCTTATGGTGATGAGGGCCGTGGGGAGAGATGCAGGCTAACAAGGTTTGTCTTTCCCCCAGGTGAAAACTTTTTAAAGTTACTACTTGGTTCCCAAGGAACCAGGATGTTTGCCTCTGATGTAATCTTGCCCTGGAGTATCTCACAGCACCATGGGACTGCCCGGGCCTCAGCTGTGACCGGAGGCACAAGGGTTATGTTTCCCCGTACCGCGGCTGGCTCACATAGCAGAATACCAGCCCTCAGACAAGCCCTAATCACAACTTCATATGAAATGACTTTTTCCCCCAAAATTATACAGAATGGCCCCTGACACCTGCCGTTCCAGTTCATGTCACCTTAGGTGATTAGACCTTCACAAAGGAATGTCTGTCAAGGTTGTGTTTCTCTGAAAGAACATAGACATTCTTCAATTACATAAACAGTATTTAACTTCACAGAAGTTTCGTATGGAGACATTTGAAGTAGCATCTCTGGCTGTATTGGGCCATAGACTGTAATGACTTTTACAATATTTCAGCAAGAACTGAAACTATATCTTCTTGAGGATTATGTAATATTCATCTATGCAGAGCACAGTTTCTTTGAAACACGGCAGCACCAGCAGTAAGGCTCACAATCGTTGTGTCTGAAGCAGACAACTGAAAGTTGTAGAAACACTCTTCAGTGGCCGCAGACAATTAGTGCTTAGAGAAACCGAGAAAAGCCAAATGCGGTTTCTGGGTGAAGTTTGGAAGGTATAGCATTGGTATTACTTTTTGTGATACTGTTGATAGAACCTAACGATTTGTGTGATTGTTCATATTTGATACCAGTTATTTTATACCTCATTTTCATAATGAACTATTCTGGGGAGGATACGCAGAATGTGAAATCTATATGTACCTTCAGTTTCCCAAGAGATAGAGCTGTACTTATTCTACACTTACATTTTTGCAATTAATTGAACTTTTTTTCAACAATAGTAGTTTTGGTTAATTTTCTATGCTGTTGTCAGAAGGAAATCCAGAAGCTTGGAAGATCTTTAAATTTATATGAGAAGCTGTATAAATTATTTAATATTTTCCATTTAGTCTACAAAAAATATTTTTCTCAGTCATGCCAGTTAACTACTTACTCATCTTTTTATTATTTGAGATTTTCCATACTTTGTTTACTAACAGCAATTATTAAAAGATAATACTTGTGTTTTCCGGTAGATGACTGTAAGTAAAGCCGAGCATATTTTCCTATATGGATGCAGCCACTCACTTTTCACTATGCACTTGAATTATCTTAGCTCTATAGTTAATATATCATTTTACATTTTTCTCACAGAAACTTTTTACAAGGGGCTGGGGATTTAGCTCAGCGGCACAGCACCTGCCTGGCAAGTGCGAGGTCGTGAGTTTGATCCCCGGTACCAGAACAAAACAAAACAAAACAAAACAAAACAACCAAAAACCAAAAAAAAACAAAAAAAAAACCAACAAAAAAAACCTTTTTACAGGTACTTTTTAAATAGATATTTACAAATCTACTCTGGAAGTTCCTTGTGATTCATATTAGAGGACAATTTTATGCTTGGTATAAAACTCAGAACACAATGGCAGTTCTCAAGCTACCTGATTTCAGTACTAACTGCAGAGAGTTTTGAGGAACAGAGATTTCTGTCCCAGCCAGATTTACTGATCCAAATCTCTAAGGATAGATAGAGTATGGGAATCTCAAACTCCAGAAGCAAGCAAACAAACAAAACCATGAAATTTTCTAGTTTAGAAGCCAATGTTTTACAATGAGGAATGATACCAAACTGACGGAAGTATAAGAGAGATCTGTAGATTTTTATTTTCAATTATTAAAACATCAAAATTTTAAATTCTTTGCAAGAGAGAAACTGTACCTCAGGCCAATGCAGTTAGACTATATGAAGCAAACTGAAAAGAAATATAACAACTACAAATAGCTAATTGAAGGATTTGAACCATAAGTGTGTAAATCCTATGAAAGAAGATATATTTTATATAATATTTAGATATTTTCATCAGGAAAAGGTAAAATTGCTCACCATAGAAATAATCTTTTGTATTGGCATCTTGGTGGTATCTAATCTGGTCTGCAAATCAGTGAGAGAGCCCCAGGAAGGGTTCTATCATCATCACTTTGAGATCAGTTTCTTGCACTGTGAATTTTTTAAAAGTCTTATAAGAAGATGTTAAAGTGGACACGTACCACACTATTTTACAAAATGATTTCTTTAGGACAGTAATTTAAAATAACACAACAAATTTGTCACCCTTCACTCAGTTTGGTCCAACAAGACTGAACAAACTCTTTGCTGTGGTTAGAGAAATCAACATCTTCTGTCCCATGTGGAAATTTCTGGAAATGAGTCCTTTTTCCATAATTAAGGTCAAGAAAGAAGTATGTATCCCCAGAAATTGTTACTGAAAGGAACAGTGATTTGGAGACAAAACTAGCATTACTGAAACAGCAAGAAGGAGAAAAGCTATGTCTTTATGATACTGTACGGATCTCAGATAAAAATCAACTCCAGATGGTGACCTTCTTCTGCTTAATGACATTAGTATCATTTTTCTTTTTAAAAATATACTTATTGATTTTGAGTTGATAAATAATAATTGTTTATGTTTCTGGAAAGTGGTATGTTTTGATGTATGTAAATCCAACTAACATATCTGTAATTTAACCAACTTATCTTTTAATTGTGATTCATTTTTTAAGCCAAATTTTTAATGTTTGAAAAGGAGTGTCTCTGGAATGGTAGATTGTTTTAAGACCTAAAATTGTACCATATGATACTGTCATTGGTGCTACATTTTCCATGTGTTTTTATCCAAATGTAAATGTTGTAAAGCCTGAGGCTATATGAGTGTATCCATTTGAAAATCAAATAAATAAATAGCCTCTAGGCATAAAAATTGCCTCAGCAGGATTGCTATAAAACTCCCCTATGGGTATCATGGGGAATAAATATTAATGCATTTTAATTGCCTTATATTTGAGACTATTGACAAGCAACATCATGGTCAATTATGAAGACAAGACAAAGCTTACTCATGAGAATAAATTCACACCCACCTGCACTCCAAACTAATTCTCTAAAAATCGCATTGTGTCCTATTTACTTTATTTAGGGAATGAATCTTCTCTTTGGGAATACAGTAACATGGAAATTGTTGTCAAGTTTTATTTGTTTGTAGAAAGATTAGTTATACACATATGACCTTTCCAAGATAACTGAGGAAAAGTTAATAGAGATGCACTGTCTAAACTGATGGCAAGAATTCACCATTTTCAAGACATTTTCATGTGTCTATGTTTTAGAAAACAAATCTGTGTAGTTTTTGTTATAGGGAGACATGTGGGAGGTTGTAGCTTAGGGTAGGGTGGGTTGTGGTGGATTAACAACTTGTGGTCCTGTTGTAACACCCAGCTGAACTAATCAGTGTGGCGCTGTGTATGGAGGGCCCCAGCAGCATAACAAGAGAGCTAGAGGGAAGATGATGTGCTGTCGATTCTCCTGGAAAAGCTTCTCAAATCGGCTTTCCTGAAAGGAAGTCAGCTGTTCTCGTCATAGGAAGGCCTCAGGTCCTCGCTGTCGCTGAGGACGGCTGTGGTTCTTTTCAGGGGGGCTCTGGTCCTTACCTTGAGCGTCGCTTCCCAGCATCAGTGCAGATCCCTCAGCCTGCTGGCACGGATCCTGCATCCCGCTGGCACAGACTTTCTAGCTTCCACTATTGACCTTTGAGCCTTCCCAGTGCAGGTCTTTGGTATAGACTTGCATGAGACATTGTCATGGGCTGCAGGCCTCCAACTGAACTTATAGAGGACGTTGCCGCGGAATGCAGGCCCTCAGCTAGATTCTTTGGGTCTTGAGTGCATGGACAGATCTCCTGTACTCCTTTTGATTTCCTTTAACCTTAGTTACTTTCTTAGTGCCACCGTGGTGAGTAGAATTTTAGAATTTCAACTATGAATTTTGGGTGGGATCCAAGCAGTAAACGGATTACTGGAGAACTGGCGATGGTGGTGCTCCTTTTGAAGTAGTTATTTACTGAGTGAGTGTGCAGACCTCTCGCAGGTGAGGGCAAAAGGAAATATTTCCTGTGTTCAGAGAACTGAAACGTGCTAGTTTTAACATCACTGGGATCCTAGCAGTGGAGTAAATATGAACATGAAGTATTCTCTCTCTCTTAAACACCCTTCATTTTGGTTCATGAATTTATGTTTGAAACAGATGAAAGAAAACACTAAGAATAAGAATATCAATATATTTTCATTTCTTTGGTAGAAAATAATTGTAACATATCAAAAACCCTGATGTCTTAGACTTCTATTCTGAGAAGACCCATGCTTGACCTTTTCTTTCCAATAATTAAAGAATGTTCGTGGCTTCATAAATGAAATTCATTCGCAGCTTTAATACTGACATGCACAGACAGGAGATAGAGGTATCCTTGGCTCAGGCGTTCACAAACAATGGGGCAATTTTGGTGAGCACCATCAAGGGCCTTGTTAGGATAATAATATTTATATATACTATACGCAGATTATCCAAAATGCACTGTGTGTTAAATTGTTTTCTTTTTTTTTTTTTTTTTGGTTTTTCTCCGGTACCAGGAACCGAACTCACGACCTTGCGCTTGCCATAAATTGTTTTCTTAACATTTACTCTTTTATTAATCCTATGAATTCATACCAAATATATCTGTCCATATTGATGAGAATGACAGAGGTATTTAATACCTTTCTGAATATAATAGGACATAACAGAACTGGAATTAGAAACAAGATAGTTTGATTCCATGTTTTTTGGTCTTATGCTTTTTTGAAACTGCTGGAAATTCTGTACTTTGTGATAATTGTTTATACCCTTGAGGGAAAGATGAGTTTTGAGACTCCGCATTTAATGGCTACAGTATAAAATCTGGGAATTAAAATAACGAAATTATCTTTAGAATGCTAGTGAGATAAGATCTTTATTTCTTCAGGTAACATTAGCATAGTCCAGTCATAGATATTAGAGAGTTACTTCTTTCCCTGAAGATTGATTCATTTATCAATTCAAAACAGGTATTTTAAGGGTCTAGCTACCAGGTGCCAAGCTTTATAGTGGGCATGAAGACACAGTGATAAGCAAAAGTTGACAGAAGCTCTTCATTTTAATAGGGAAGTAGTAAAATTCATTTTAACAGGGAAGTAGTAAGTAATGAGCTGTGAACAGTGGTTAATGGATTGATTAGCAGTTTCAAAGAGCAGTGTTTTCAGGTGATAAATATTCTGTGACCCAGCTAAGGAACCAGCAGACAGAAACTTAAAACTAATTAACATATGCTGCCAGATCTTATGAACCTCTATCTCCTTCCTCTTTATCTCGCTGTTTTGTGAGGCTAGTGCTTTATCTTTCTGTCTATGCCCTCAAACCTTTTCCTCTTCTACTTTCTGTCTTCAAAACTTTGAATCAAATAAAATGGAACTAAGTCATTTTTGTTTATTTCTGTTTCTCATTGGTTCAGAGATCCGGAGTAAACTTTGGTGTGTGTGTTTGTTGTCTTTTCAAGGGGCTGGACCTCACATGCTCCTCCGAGAGGAAGAAGCCTCATCGTCAAAAGGTGACAAGGCCCCCATCCGCAGATGGAAACAGCAGAGGAGCAAGGCCATCTGCGATCTCCCAAAGCAAGTAAAAGAACCAGTAGGAAAGAGCTTCAGATGGATCCCATTTCCAGAGAACTTCAGTCGGATTCCCATATCATCCATTTGTAACAAAGTTCTTCACTGTACTTCATGTTTTACTTTTGCTTTCCTCTTTCCTGAAAAAGACAAATTTTAAACCTATCTCCTACCAAAGGGAAAGAGGGAAGTTTTAATATTAAGAAAAAAATTAAAATTTTGACTATTATATAGGACAAGACATTTAATGATTAGATTAAGACTGAGTTATGTGATTTGTAATAATCCAAAGATATTTTGTGTTATCTGAAAGTGATCAGAAGTTCATGTGGCTTGCTTACGTCTTTGGTGTGGGATAGGGGGTTACATAGCCCAAAATATCAGATGAGAAGAGGGAAATAATTTTGCCTTCTGAAAAATTTATTTATGATTTCCCCCATGTGTTGCTACAGCTACACTTGTACATTTGGTGTATGATTGGAAAGTGGTTAATATTTCACATGAAAAATATTTGTTCTATAAGGGACACATTGCCATTAATCTCCCTCACAGTACTCCCTCTTGCTTTGAACACACCTATTGCTTCATTTTTGTCATATTCTGAGACAGTTCTTCAAGTCCTTTCTCATAACTGTCTTTAATTGTGCCGTTGTACCTGCCTAGATGTCCTGAATCAATTCAGAATGTTTACGTTTTGTGATCATTTGACTTTGGGGAAAAGCCAGAAGTCACACAGTGCCAAATGAGGTAAACAGTGTGGATGAGAACACACTGTAACACTTTTATGAGCCTATTTTCCATAGATGATACTAAGCATCAGCTCTCACCGTCTATTTTAACACACCTAATAAAGACTCACAAGACAGCACTTCAGAAAGTGGAAGAAATACGGCAAGCAAGTTCAGTGAGACAGACAGTCACAAGAAAACTGAAAAGGTAGGAAGAGGCAAAGCTTTATTGAGCTGGCTGATGGATAATCTGTATCCAAGAACCAGAGAAGAAGTCTACACCTATTGGATCTCGCCTTCCATTTAAGTACATTTTTAGGATTCCATAGTAACCATTACCTCATTTTTGGGAATCTTACAAGAATGTCACACAATTATCACAAAGTTTACCTCTCCCAGAAGCTACCAGACAGCCAGGTTCCAGATGATTACTGCAGTTTAACTTGTAGCCCACTTCCCAATCTGTCCTGTTTGTTCTGTTCCCGTTGTATGACTCTGCTCTCCTGTAAGTGGGTTGATAACTAACCAAGGGCAGGGGTGAAGAGTGAGGTCAACTACAGTTTAAATGAATATAAGTGATTGCTCTTATATGGAGTTAAAAAAATGGAGTCTCCCTTGCCCTATCAGAAAGAATGAGGGGAAAATTGTGTTGGAAAGTAAGAGAGTGTGAGGGTAGGTAATGCCAATGTGTCTTTTATTGTGATAACTTTTAGATAAATTTAAATATTTAGCATGTGATGCGATCATCCCTTGTATAGGAAATATGTCTCTAGGGTGTATTGTGGGGGTAGATTTGCTGAAACATACAATAGCACATATTTAATGTTTAAATATCACGCTCTGATTCTAATTATGATTGGCATGATGTTTCCCTCAGCTTCACCGAACTTTAGACAGGGTTCTTTTTTTGTTTTAATTAAGTTTCCTGGTACAGTTTAGATTGAAGTAGTGATCACATTCATCATAGGGAATTTGTACCTCTAAGTAACATACCTTGGTTCTGCTTTTTCCCTCATTCCCTCCCCTCTCTTCAACCCCTCTTCTCCTTCTTATTTGTAAAACTTTGTTTCCATTTTATTCTTTTATTCTCAATTTTTTCTCTTCCACTCCCATATTCCTGTTTTACATTTGAACAATTACTTCCTATTTCACAATATTTGTTATACATTTCAGTTCTCATTTAAACTTTCAGTTTCTCACACCACAGAGACAATGCAATACTTACTGGTTTGTCCAATTTATTTTACTTAAGAGTACGGTCTCAAGGTCCATCCATTTAGTAATAAATGTCTCAAGTTTATCCTTCTTTTTTAAAAATTAATTTTAAAAATAAAAGAAGGAAAACACATTAACAAACAGACAACCATTTACAAAATAGCAAAAGAACAATACAAACAATACAGAGTTACAAAGTGGTAGGAAAGTAACAATGCTTGTTGTATTATTTATTGATATCTTCAAAATGGTTTCTCAGGAAAACAAATACAGACATGCAGTATTGGTCAAGTAATCATTAACAGTTCCTTTCAGTAAAGCAATGGAAGACAGAAGTTCAACTATGTCAGTTATCCCATATATACATACATACATAATTTCCCCTTGTTTTTCTTCTCTTTTCCAACATCCCAGTTGCCCTTTATTTTTGAGCATTTTCCTTTTGTATCACAATGCCTTTCATACCTCCTAGTTTTTATTAACTCTTTCAGGTTTTACACTAGTGAGACAATGAGTTGCTTACACATGCAGGTCTGATTTATTTCACTTATGAGTATGCCCTCGAGTTGTGACCATTTGCCTACAAAAACCTCGAGTTTATCTTTCTTTATAACTGAGTAATATTCCATTATATAAAAGTACCACATTTTTTTTATCCAATCCTCAGTGGATGACATTTGGGTTGCTTCCACAACTTAGCAATTACAAATTGTGCTGCTATGAACATGGGTGCACATATATTGCTGTGATATGATGTTTTCAGGTCTTCTGGGAAAATACCCAGAAGGGGAATAGCTGGGTTGAGTGGGACCTCTAGGCCTAGTTTGCTGAGGAATCTCCAAACTGATTTCCACAGTGGTTTCACCAGTCTGCATTCCAACCAGCAGTGGAGAAGCATTCCTATTTCTCCACAGCCTCACCAGCATTTGTTATTGGTTGATTTCTTAATGCTAGCCATTCTTACTGGGGTAAGGCAGAATCTCAATGTTGCTTTAATTTGCATTAATCAAATGACTAATGATGTTGAACATTTTCTCATATATTTGTTTGCCATTTGTATTTCCTTATCTGAGAAGAGTGTATTCATCTCAGCTGCCCATTTTTGGATTGGGTCTTTGAATTTGGGATGCTGATGTTTTTATATGTTCTAGATAAAAGTCCTTTGTCCAAGGGACAGTCAGCTAAAATATTTTCCCAGTTTGTGGATTTTCTTTTTGCTCTGCTGGTGATCTCTTTACATGTGCAGAAACTTTTCAGTAGGAGGAGATCCCAGTTATTGATTCTTTGAAGTATTTCACATGCAGTTTGGTTTTTGTAAATGAACTCTCTGCCTACCCCTATGTCTTCAAGGTTTTTACTTAATTTCTCTTCCAATACATTTAGTGTTTCTGTTTTAATATTGTGATCTGCGATCCATTTTGACTTGAGTTGGGTGCCTGGTGATAGACTTGGGTATATTTTCAGTCTTTGGCAGGTGGCAAGCCAATTTTTCCAGCATCATTTACTAAAGAGGCTATCGTTCTTCCAGTGAGGATTTTCTTACCCCTTTATCGAAGGTGAGGTGGCTGAGTGTGTTTCTGGTTGTGGCTGTTTCTTCTAGTCTGTTCCCCTGATCCTCAGGTCTGTTTTTTAGCCAGTACCATGTTGATTTTAAAACAGTAGTTTTGTAATATAATTTCAGGTCAGGGATTGTGATTCCACCTGACTTGTCCTTGTTGCCCAGGATTGCTTTTGCTATTCTGGGTCTTGTCTGGTTACAGATGAATTTAAGGAATGTTTTCTCTAGATCTGTGAGGTATGCTAATGGCAGTTTAATGGGAAGTGCATTGAATCTGTACAACAATTTTGGTAGTATGGCCATTTACACAATGTTGGTTCTTCCTACCCATGAGCAAGGAATATTTTTCCATTTACTGAAGTCCACTTCAATCTCTTTTTTCTGAATACTGTAGATTTTATTGAATAGATCTTTTACTTCTTTTGTTAGATTGATTCCTAAATATTTCAATTTCTTGGATTGATTCCTAAATATTTCAATTTCTTGGATACTATTGTGAAAGGTATGGTTTCTCTCACAGTTTATTTATTGTTTGTGTATAGGAATGCTATTGATTTTAGGATGTTGACTTTGCATCCAGTTACATTGCTGAATTTGTTGATTAATTCAAGGAGTTTTCTTGTGGAGTTTTTTGGGCCTTCCATGTAAAGTATCATGTCATCTGCAAATAGTGATAGTTTTACTTCTTCCTTTCCTATCCTTATTCTTTTTATGTCTCTTTCTTGACTAATTTCTCTGGCTAATTGTTCCAGAACTATGTTGAACAAGAGTGGTGACAGCGGACACCCTTGTCTTG
>NW_004955472.1:5605662-5665830 GCF_000276665.1 Chinchilla lanigera | reverse complement strand
ACTTGGTCATGGCGTATGATTTTCTTGATAATTTGCCACATTCTATTTGCTAGTATTTTATTGAGTATCTTTGCATCTATTCATTAGGAAGATTGGTCTGTAGTTCTCTTTCTTGGTTGGGTCTTTCTCTGGTTTTGGTATCAGTATGATGCTTGCCTCCAGAAATGAATTAGGGAGAGTCGCTTCCTTTTCAATTTCATTGAAGAATTTGGGGAGTGTTGGTATTAAATCTTCTCTGAATTTCTTGTAAAATTCTTCTGTGAATCCATCAGAGCCTGGAATTTTCTTTGTTGGTAAGTTTTGAATCCCATTTTCAATCTCATTAATTGATATTGGGTTGTTCTGCATTTTTATATCTTCTCGACTCAACCTTGGTAATTCGTACATATCTAGGAATCTGTCCAATTCTTCTGAATTTTCTATCCTATGCGAGTAAAGATTTTCAAAGTAGGCTTTAACGATCTTCCGAATTTCTGTAGGATCTGTAATAATTTCATCCTTTTCATTCCTTATTGCATGAATTTGAGTTCTTCCCTTTCTTTTTTTGATAAAGTTGGCTAGAGGTTTATCAGTTTTATTTATTCCTTCAAAGCACCAACTCTTTGATTCATTTATTTTTTGGAGGGTTTTGTTCATCTCAACTGCATTAATTTCTGCACTGATCTTTACAATCTCCTCCCTTTGGGCTTTGGGCTTGACTTGATCCTTGCTTTCTAAAAGTTTAAGGTGCAGCAGTAGACTATTTTTTTTTTTTTCTATTTTCCTTATGTGTGAGTTCACCACTATAAATTACCCTCTGCGGACTGCTTTCATTGCATCCCACAGATTCTGGTAAGTTGTATTTACATTTTCATTTGTTTGTAGGTATTTTTAAATTTCCTCTTGAATTTCTTCTGTGACCCACTGGTTGTTCAGGAGGTTGTTGTTTAATTTGTAAGTGTTTATGGAGTTTTTCGAGTTCCTTTTGTCATTAATTTCCAACTTCATTGCACTGTGGTCAGATAATATGCATGGGATAATTTCAATTCTTTTGCATTTTGGAGGGTATGCTCTATGGGCTAAGATGTGGTCTATTTTAGAGAAAGACCCATGCGCAGCTGAGAAGAATGTGTATTCTGATGTTGTGGGGTGGAACACTGTATACATCTATTAAGTCCATTTGTTCACAGCTTTGGTTTAGATCTGTTATTTCCTTGCTGGTTTTTGTCTGGTTGACCTATCTCTATGTGTCAAAGGGGTGTTGAGTTCCCCTGTTACAATGGTGTTATTAATTATATGGGTTTTCATGCCTGTTAAGATTTGTCTTATATAATTTGGAGCTCTGATATTTGGTGCATACATGTTTATGATTGTTATCTCACCCTCTTACAGTTTTCCCCTGACTAGTATGTAGCGACCTTCTTTATCTCTTTTGATTGTTGTCGGTTTGAAGTTTACATTGTCTGCAAACATAGTAGCTAGATCTGCTTTTTTCTGAGTTCCTGTTGCATGGAAGATTGTTTTCCCTCCTTTGACCTTCAGTCTATGGATTTCCTTTTGAGTAAAATGTGTTTCCTGTATGCAGCATATTGTTGGATTTTGTTTTTTAATCCACTCTGCGAGTCTGTTTCTTTTGACTGGTGAGTTGAAGCCATTTACATTTATGCTTATAATTGGTATATGTTGCCTTATCTTTGTCAAGTTATTTACTTGCGATGGCTTCCTACTTTTTCTACCTGTTTAATTGCTTGCTCTTCTTGATGGTTCCTTTTCACTGTTGTTTTTGAAATTGCAGTCATATTTTTCTCTGTCTAGAATATCTTTTAGTACTCTTTGCAATGATGGCTTGGCACTCATGAAGTTCTTCAATTGTTCTTTGTCTTGAAATATTTTATTTCTCTGTTAAAGTTGAGGGGGGATAGTTTGACAGGGTACATTAGTCTTGTTTGGAAGCTGTTTTGTCTCAGGAGCTGTAATACTTTGCTCCAAGCTCTTCTCGATTTGATGGTTTGTGTTGAGAAGTCTGCGGTGATTCTGATTGGATTTCCTTTATGGGGAATCTGTTTCTTTTCTCTAGCAGCTTTTAATATTGTTTTCTTTTGCTGGAGATCTGGGAAGTTGACTATTACATGTCTGGGTGTAGTTTTATTTTGGTTATGGTTAGTTGGAGTTCTATATGCCTTATTTTCCTGTATATCAGGTTCTGTTCCATGCTTGGGAAATTTCCTGCTGTTATTTCTGCGAATATTCTTTTTATGTCATTTGTATTGCCTCCTGCTGTTTCATTGACTCCTATTACTTGTACATTATTCCTCTTCTCCTCATCTTGCAACTGTTGAATTGACTTTTCCTGGTTCCTTGTTGATTTTAAGAGATCCTTTCTTTCATGGTCGCTAGTGGCCATGCTGTCTTCAAAATCTGAAATTCTATCTTTGCTTTCAGTGTAGTGGTTTTTGCAGCTTTCAGTGGAAACTTTGATTTCCTGGATGTCTCTTTGAATCTGGTTCATGCATTCTAATTTATTCCTATATTTTTCATTTAATGTTTCTGACCAAAGTCTATGTTCTTCTATTTTTTAATATGTTTCTTCTTTAGATGTGCTGAGCAGTTCTTTCATTATTATTGTCATTTCATTTTTTGCCTGAGAGATTATTTCTGATCTCATCTCTTCTACGGCCTTATGGAGTTGTTTCTTTACTTCCAATGCAATCATTTCAGCAATTTCAGGAGTGTGTTTACCAGGTTGTCCTATGTCGATGTCTCCTGGACTTGTTCTGAGTGCGGTGGAGTTCTGAGATTGTGTTTTAGTCCTTCGTCTTTGCATGTTTGATACCAGGTGCAGAAAGCTCAGTCTTCCTCTGCCCTGGCAGCTCAGCAAAGGCCACTAGTGTCCTTAGTTTTCTTGAGAGTCAGGCTTGCCCCTCAGTGTCCACTGAGATGCACTGCTTATTCTGGGGTTTTCTGGCAGATGGTGAAGTTTATATAGTTTTTCCAGGTTTCAGACACAAACCATGATGTCAGCTGATGGCAGACCATCTGATGCAGTGTCCTCTTGCTGTTCAGGGTGCATGTATGACCCAGACTCAGGCTGCACTGGTGGCACAATCCCTGTCCAGTGGACCTGTGTCCACAGGCTGTTCAGGGTACAGGTAAAACCCAGACATGAACTGTAGGGTCAACAGTTTGTGGACCACATGATTCTGCATCTCCAGTCAGTTCAGGATGCACACAGGAGCCAGACACAGGCTGTACCAACAGCAATCACAGACTGCCATTGTTTGTGACCTCCAGGTGGTCAGGACACAAGTAAAGCACAGACCTGAACTGCATTGCCAGCAGCTTGTGGAGCACCTGCTCCCTCGGCACAGGGCGCAAGCATGGAGGGTCCACATGTGAACCTCGGTGAGAGCAGTTTACAGGCCTTCTGAGTGAGGATCTCCTGTCTGCCCCAGGTGCACAGAGGGCAGAGACTCAAGTTTATCCTTCTTTATGGTAGACTAGTACTCCATTGTATATATATATAAAAAAATCTTCTGTATTAATTCATTGATTGGTGTGCATTTGGGTTGTTTCCAAGATTTAGCTGTTACAAACTGTGCCAATACAAACATGGTGCACATATTTATGATTGTGGTGTAATTCTAATTCATTTGGGAAGATATGAAGAAGGGAAATAGCAAGATCAAAAGGGTTCTCTAGTCCTAGAATTTTGTGGAATTTTCACACTGATTTCCATAGTGATTGCTGCAGTCTACACTTCCACCAAGTGTAGAGAAAAGTTTCTTTTCCCCTGGAGATCCACCACCATTTGTTATTGGTTGATTTGTTGATTGGAGAGGTCTAATTTTTTCAGTTCTGGATATTAGTCCTCTGTCTGAAGAACTACTGACTAAGAATTTTTTCCACTGTATGGGTTGTCTTTTCACTATGTTGATGATTTCACTTGCTGTGCGAAAACTTTTTAATAAAATGAGACCCCAGTTGTTGATTCTGTATACTATTTCCTGTGTAGCTGGGGCTTTGTTCATGAGGTCTTTGCCTACACCTATGTCTCAAGAGTTCTATCTATTCTATCTTCCAGGACATTTAGTGGTTTTGTTTTAGTATTTAGATCTTTGATCAAGTTTGATTTTAGTCTAGCACATGGTGATTGTTGTGGTCAGGGCTTAAAAGGGGAACAATTTAATACAAGACACATAATTTATAGGATTACTTATAATAGTCACCCAAATAGTCAAGTTCAAAAGAATGCAGGAAAACTATCCACACACTAAAGACCCAAAGAATCCAACTGAGGGCCTGGTCCCATGGCAGTGTCCTCTATGAGTCCAGCTGAAGACCTAGTTCCCATAATAATGCCCTCCCCCCGACAAGTCCAATTGAAGGGCAAGAGCCCAAAATGATGTCTCATGCATGGATGCTAGAAAATGTGTGCCAGCAGGATGAAGGATCTGTACAGGAGCCAGGAAGATACACTCAAAGGACCAGAGCTCCCCTAAAGTGAACCGTAGCCATTCTCAGTGACAACAAGGTCCCAAGATCTTTCGATTATAACGACTGAGTTCATATCAGGAAAGCCAGAATGACAAGCTCCTGCAGGAGAACTGACAGCTCCAGGAGAAACAATAGTTCTCTAATAGTACCTTTTTATGTTGTTGGCAACAATCCTCTGGTGGACCTTTCATACCCAGCACCATGCTGATTCAGTTCTGCTGGGTGTTACAAGCTGACCACCAGTTGTCAACTTACCACAGTGACAGATATGATTCTAGTTTTAGTTTTGTGCATGTGAAAAACCAGTTTTCCCAGCGCCATTTATTTAAAAAGCAATCTTTCTTCCACTAAATGTACTTAGTCCTTTTGTTAAATATAGAGAACATTTCCTAATCGTCATGGCCCAGGAAGTTTGCGTTTGTAATCCCACAAAGTTATTGGAATTCTAGTGAGTTAATTCCAATCTACCAGTTCCAGTGCAAGAATAAAGACACTAAGGCATATTTGTAGTTATGTGGAGCCAAGGGATCCTAAGTCCGGCCATGATCATGGCTATCTGGAACAAAGGCATCTACCCAGGACCGAACTCAGAGTTTATTCATTTGTGAAGGGAGAGACTTGAGGATGAGTGACTGTGAGAGTGGTAGGAAGTATTGGAGTGCCATGAGCTGGGCTAGTTCTGAGGCCTGAAATCACCTCTGCAAATAAAGAGAAAAAGATATGAACAAAGAGTAATCTGGATAACACCACTGAGATAGTATCTAACGTTTTGGGATTGGTGCTTCAACTGTGATGTGTAATCTTTCAAGCCCTAGGCTATGCCTATAGCCTCAGTCTCTAGGCTTGATCCCAGCTGACAGTGTGGAGCAATGGCTCTACATCTTGCCTCATCCCGGCTCACATATGGGAAAAACCAGGATCCAGAGAATCATGCCTGCCATTTTCAAAGACTACCGTCAGCACCTCATCTAGATCAATATGCCTTGCTTAAAGCCAATGGAAGGGATAAGGAAGAGGTCCTAGCCAGCTCTGTATATATCAATATATGGAAATAGGGTCAAGCTCAGCCAAAATGGGGATAATTCCTCCTTTTTCCAGGAGAGTCACCCAGGTGGTCCTCCACAGTCAAAGATAAGATGACAGTGTGTATGAAGTTGTTTCTGCCTCATCTAATCTGTTCCATTGATCCTCAAGTCTGTTTTCTTCCCAGTACCATGTTTTTTTAATTTTTTTTTTAATCAGAGGAACTTTTTAGTATAATTTCAAGTTAGGATTTGTAATGTTCCCTGCTTTATCCTTGTTGCTTGCAATTGTTTTTATTATTCTAGGAATGTTTTCTCTAGTCCTGTGACGTATACTAATGGTATTTTGATTGAGATTGCCTTAAATCTGTGTAACAATTTTTGGAAGCATGGCCATTTTTACTATGTTGGTTCTTTCCTACCAATAAGAAAGGAATATCTTTCTGTTTCCTGATATCCTCTTTGATCTCCTTTTTCAGAATATTGTATTTTTCAGTGTAGAGATCTTTTATGTCCTTTGTTGGACTGATTCCTAAGTATTTTTTTTTTTCAAGGTTGTTGTGAAAGGAGTGGCTTCCCTAATTTTTCTCTCAGTGAGTTTGTTATTTGTGTATAGGAATGCCCTTGCTTTTTGAGTGCTGATTTTGTATCCAGCTATGTGGCTGAATCTAGTTATTAAATTTATAAGTCTTTTGCTGGAGCTTTTGAGATCTTCTATGCAGAGTATCATGTCATCTGAAAACAAAGGTAATTTAACTACTTTCTTTCCTATCTTTATTCCTTTCATTTCCTTCTCCTGTCTAATTGCTCTTGCTAATATTTCCAGAACTCTATTGAATAGGAGTAGTGGTAGTGGACATCCTTGTCTCATACCTGAATTTAGAGTGAAAGTTTTCAGTTTCTGAACATTTAGAGTTAGGGTTAGAGTTAGGATTAGGTATGATGTTGTCTGTTGCTTTGTCATAGACGGTTTTTTATCAGGTTGAGAGAAAGACATTCTATTCTGGCTTTCTTTAGAATTTTTATCATGAATGGGTGTTGGAATTTGTCAAATGCTTTTTCTGAATCTATTGAGATCATTATGTGATTTTTGTCCTTGGATCTATTGATATGGAGTATTAAATTTATTGATTTATATACATTGACAAATCCCTGCATCTGTGGAATGAATCGTACCTGGTCATGATATATTATCTTTCGATGATTTGCTGCATTCAGTTTGCTGGTATCTCATTGAGGATTTTTGTATTTATGTTCACTAAGGAGATTGGTTCATATTTTTCTTTTTTGGTTGAGTCTTCTTCTGGTTTTTGTATCTGGAGGATAATATTTACCTCCAGGAATGAGTTATGGAGTTTCAATTTCATTAAAGAGTTTGAAGGGTAATGGCATTAGATCTGCTCTACATTTCTTCTTAAATTCAGCAGTGACTACAGCAGAACCTGGGCTTTTCTTTGTTGGTAAGTTTTTAATTACATTTTCAATTTCTTCCAAACATTCACTCATATAAGAAGGAAAACACAGAAGAAATACAGATTCTTAGGTATATACAAATTACTTAATTTGTATCAAAAGGTATAAAAATTGTAGATAAACCTACATCAGCCAATAAAATTGAAAATGTAATTAAAAACTTACCAACACAGAAAAGCCCAGGTTCTGTTGTAGTCACTGCTGAATCTTCTGGATTTTTGTTGGATCCATTGTGATTTCACCCTTTTCATTCTTAATTGCATAAATTTGTGTTTTTTCTTACCCTTATTCAATAAGCTTGGCTAAGGGTTTTTCATTATTTTTAGTCTTTGAAAGAACCAAGTCTTTGTTTCATTTTTTGAATTGTTTTTTGTTTCAGTTGCGTGAATTTCTGCTCTGATCTTTATAATTTCTTGCCCTATACAAACTTTGGGTTTGGCTTTTTCTTTTTCTAGAAGTTTGAAGTTCAACATTAGGAGATTTATTTGAGCTCATTCTGTTTTCCTGATATAAGAGTTCACCACTATTAATTCTCCTCTTATTATTGCTTTTGTTGTGCACCATAAGTTCTGGTTGTATTAGTAGCATCATTTAATTGTAGATACTGTTTAATTTCTTCTTTCATTTCATCTATGGCCCATTTGGTTGTTCAGTAGGGTGTTATTTAATTTCCATATCTTTATGGAATTTTTGTGTGGTTTCTTTCGCCATTGATTTCCACTTTCCACACACTGTGGTCCAATAATATGGAGATAAAATTTTCAATCCTTTAACATTCACTTAAGCAAGTTGTATGGGCTAGTATGTCTTCTATTTTGGAAAACATCCACACAGTGCTGAGAGGGAAGTGTATTCTGATTTTGCTGGGTTGGAACATTCCATACATATCTACTTTGCCCATTTGTTCACAGGTTTGGTTCAACTTTAATATTTTTTGTTTTAGATAGGTTTCTTCTTAGCTCTAGGCCACTGACCCTTCTCCTACCCCAGTTCTAAGGTTTCTTGTTGGCCTGATCACAGAGGTATTTCCCTTTGCTTTTCCTAGAACTTTTATTTAACCACTTGCCAGTTCAATTATTTAAGTACAGGATAACCAAAAATGCATATTTTTTATTTTTATAAGATAATGTAACAGGAAATACAAAAATGACAAGAATATCAAATTTATTCCACAATTTTTCTGCATATGGTATGGCATAAAACATTCAATACAGAACACATTTTTAAGATCAGGACAGTAGAATCTAGTCCCTTTCTTCATTATTTTGCAGTATTGTTTTTCTTTGAACAACACACTTTGCACAATTCTGTTGGCCTTTCCTTTTTCTTTTTGGGTGGTATAATTTCACTAAAATGTATAGCCACTAAATTTAATGGTGGAGCCTCAGTTAGGCACACTCTGCCCTCGCCCACCATGCAGAAGTGACAGTGAGCTGTAGGGAGCTTCTGGAGCTGTGGTGAGCCACGCCCCAGTTCCCCGCCATCTCACCAGTGATGCTCAGCCCTGGACAGCTCAGGAAGCACTTGGTGAGACACAGCCCATGCACTCATCATCATGGGAGTGACACTGAGCCCTGGTGATTTTTTTTTTTTTTTTTTTTTTTGGTTTTTTCTCCGGTACCAGGAACCGAACTCACGACATTGCGCTTGCCAGGCAGGCGCTTTTGCCGCTGAGCTAAATCCCCAGCCCGAGCCCTGGTGAATTTTGAGAGCTTTGAAAATGACAAAATGAAGGAGCAAAAGTCAATCTCAGACCTTCAGCCCATCCAAAACAATTCCAAGATATATTGACATAGAAGAATTTGGAAGATATATCATTTCTGAAATTTCTGAAATGATAGGAGCTGAAGTAAGGAAACAGTTCCACCAACCATAATGAAAGAATTGCTCAGCACATCTGAAGAAGACATTGACAAAAAAAATAGAGTAGCATAGGAAAATGATGGAAACACTGAGTGAACAATATAGGAAAGAATTGGAATGCATGAAGCAGATTCAAACAGATATCCAGGAAATTAAAAATTGCACTGAAAGTTGGCAAAACTGTTTGAATGAAAATGGAGATACTTTCAGAATTTGAAGACAGTATTGCAGATAGTGATCACAAAAGGAAAGATCTCCTACAAATAACAATATGATTATTTATAATAGTTACCCAAAGAATGATATACCAAAGAGTGCAAGAAATCTGTCCACACACTATAGACCAGGCATCCAGCTGAGGGCCTGGATTCTGAGATAATGTCCTGCATGAGTGCAATTTACGACTTACAACCCATAACAATGCCTCCCACGAATCCAACTGGAGGCCCAGAGCTCATAAGAATGTCTCATGAAGGCCTGTTTCACAGGTCTACACTGCAAAGGTCCAAAGGTCAGTGGTGGAATCTAGGAAGTCTGTGCTAACAGGTTGAAGGATCTGTGCTAGCAGGCTAAGGGATCTGCACTTGAGCTAGAAAGCAATGCTCAAAGTAAGAACCAGAGCTTCCCTGAAAGGTACCGCAACCAACTTCAGTAACAGTGAGGTCTCCTCCGATGGTGAAGACAGCTGAGTTCCCATCAGGAAAGCCAATGCAGCAAGCTTCTTCAGGAGACTGAGCAGTGCACCATCTTCCCCTCTGAAGCCGGGAAGCAATGCACAAGTGAGGACCAAAGCTCCCCCAAAGTGAACCAAAGCTATTCTCAGTGCCAACAAGTTCCTGAGCTCCTTGGAAAATGAAGACAACCAAGTTCATCAGGAAAGCCATCATGACAAGTTCCTCCAACAGGTCCAACAGCTCCTTGCATCTACCAGCTCCAACAGCCTTTCAGCTCCTAACAGCTTCTTTCTTTGCTCCCAACAGCCTTTTTCTCTTCTTCTCCAGTTCTGCCTGTTATGCTGCTGGCAATAATCCCCAGATGGGCTTCCTACCACGCTCACTCAGTTTAGCTGGGGTTATAAGTTGACCGCTAGTTGTTAATACAGTATAGCATCTAAAAAAATAAAATACTTAGGAATTAATCAGGCAAAAGCAGTAAAAATCTATGCAGTGAAAATTACAGTACTCTGAAAAAAGAGATCACAGAGCATTTCAAAAAATGGAAAGATGTTCCTTGTTCATGGATAGGAAGATCCAACATTGTGAAAATGGCCATAATCTCAATATTGTTATATAGATTCCATGCAACCCCAATTAAAATACCATTAGTATACCTCACAGATCTAGAGAAAACATTTCTAAAATTAATCTGGAACTATAAGAGGCCTTGAATAACAAAAGCAATCCTGAGCAAGCCAGGAAAGGCAGGAGGCATCACAATCCCTAACTTGAAATTATACTGCAAAGCTACTCTGATGAAATCAGCATGGTACTTGCAGAAACATTCTTGAGATTCAGTGGAACAGATTAAAAGATGTAGACACAGCTACAAACTCAATCAGGCACCTTATCTTTGGCAAAGGGGCTAAACATGTTCACTGGAAGAAAAATTGCTTCATTAAGAAATGGTGCTAGAAAAACCAGCTTTTCACATGCTGAAACCTAAAACCAGACCCATGTCTATCACCGTGCACTAAAATAAAGTCAAAATTGGTCAAAGATCTAAATGTTAAAACAGAAATATTAAATCTATTGGAAGAAAGAGTAGGTAGAAACCTTGAAGATGTAGGAGTAGGCAGAGAGTTCATGAACAAAAAAAAAAAATGCAAGGGAAATACTTCAAAGAGTCACAACTGGGATCCCATTTTATTGAAAGGTTTTGACACATCAAAAGAAATCACCAAGAGAGCAAAAAGAAAACCCACAAATTGGGAAAAATTTTATTCTACTGTTCCTCAGACAATGGACTTATCTCTAGAAGAATTAAAAAAATCAGACTCCCAAAATTCAAAGACCCAATTAAAAGATGATTATCTGAGATGTATACACACTTGTCAGATGAAGAAATACAAGTGGCAAATAAATATATGAAAAAATGTTCAACATCATTGGTCTTTCAAGAAATGAAAATTAAAATAACACTGAGATTCCATCTCACCCCAGAAAGAGTGGCTATCATCAGGAAATCAACCCATAACAAATGCTGGAGGTGTTGTTGGGAAAAAGGAACCCTTCTCCACTATTGTTGGTAATGCAGAGTGGTACAACCACTATGGAAATCAGTGTGGAGATTCCTCAAAAGACTAGGGTTAGAGGTCCCATTCAACCCAGTGAGCTACTCGCCTTCTGGGTATTTATCCAAAAGAACTAAAAACAGCATACTACAGTAATATATATGCACCCAGGTTTATAACAGCAAAATTTGTCATAGCTAAATCTTGGAAACAACCCAATGTCCATCAAGTGAGGAATGAATAAAAATGATGTAGCAGTTTTATACAATGAAGTTTTACTCAGCTATAAAAAATATAAACTCAGTCTTTTATTGGTAAATGGACGCAACTGGAGCCCATACTCATAAGTGAAATAAATAAGATCCATATGTGTGAACATCATACTGTCTCCCTAGTGTAGGAACCTGAAAGTAAATAAAGTCTGAAAGGTACAGTAGAAATTGTGAAAGAGAAAAAAAACTGCTCAAAGGGAAGGAACAACAGGGATGAGGGAAAGGAGAAAAGAGAGAAGGGAAAAAATTTATATGTATATACATGGATAGCTGAGATAATTGTACTGCTGAATTCTACTGGTCTATTGAAAGAAACAGTTAACACTTAAATATATTTCCTTCTTTTTAATTTTTTGAACAATCTTATATGCTTATATCTGGTAATCTGAACAACTAATCTGATGACAACAATATGCAATGTAACAACTATTGTTGAATTCATATCATCTTGTTTAGTGAAATTCTGTATTGTTTCTAATGTTTCTTTTATTATTTTTTGTTCTCTTTAAAATAAAAAAAATGTAATGGTGAAGATGGCAGTGTTGGACACCCTGATTGGTGTTTTGTTATCCAGTTTGGTGTACTAGACCTAATCGAAGGTGTAAATGACTTTTTGAATCCCTTTGTTTTGAATAAATAACGAAAAAGTTCCATATTTTTTGGTTCATCAAGTGCAAAAATATTCTGTAATAATTTTTTCCTTGATTTTTGATTTCAGGTTAGCTTGTTAAATGTTGGTCAACTCTGTCAAAACCACTCATAGATTTACTATAATCATTGACCACCACTCAAATTTATTTCAGTTTTATATCTTCTTTCAAGTACTATCATTTCTGTCTCACGGATAGTGCACAGTAATGAGACGCCTTTTCTGTCTTTCCATTTCATAACACGGACATTTCCCCGCTGATATGGTAACATTTCTCTCCTTTTCGGTTTTTTTCTTTTGCAGATCTTTTGGAACTTCCTTCCTGTTTAGTCTCAGTGTCCCAAACTTGTCTGTTTTGTACTGTAAAAGAGTATCACTGAGTTCTGGAGGGGTATATAAATTATATCTGGTGTATTTACAATAAGAGTTTTTAATAAATTGTAGTGTAAAATTATAGATTATTTTCACAAATAAAATAAATATATATTATTAAAAAAATAACCAGAACTTATTACTAGATTTCATAGAAACAAATATTAAAGGCATATACAAGTCTTGAAGAAAAAGGATACAAGAAATACCCAATATGAAACAAATGAGCAAGAGTGTATCTCGTGAAAACAAGAATCAACTGGTTGAGAAGCCATCTGCCCGAGCAAGGCTCCAGATAGTCATCTTGTAAACAATAGTGCAATGCTGAGTGATTCCCAGGGTAAACTGTGAGGTGGTTAAGAAATGCTGGGATTGTAAATCCTTTCTCTGCCTCTTTAGATGTGCTGATTTGGATGCTAAATGTCTCCCAAGGCCACTGTATTAAAACCTGACCCCCTGGGCACTGCTGGAGATGACGGAACATTTATCCAGTGGGGGCTACTTGAAGGTCCTGGGATCATGTGGGGAGTGCTGTCAAGGGGGTTATGTTATTCTTGCAGCCTCCTCTTTATTTTTTACCTCCTGGCTGTGAGATAAACAGTTTGTCTACCACACATTCTCCACCACTGCCATCTAGCACTCTGCCAGAGTCCCCGCCAAAGCCCCCAAAACTGGATCTGCTGGGTGGATCTTACACTAAAACCTCTACAACACTGACCCAAAATGCATCTTTTCTTTGTAAGGTAATTATCTCAGATATTTCATTATAATTTTGAAAAGCTAACAATATGCAAATGTTAAAATTCTCTCATCTTTTTTCCAAGCCAGAAAAGTCCTTCAGAGACCTAGAAGCTATCCTTATGAAATGAAGTTATCAAAATGATAGTGTCCCCATCTCTAAGGAAGGCTAGGAGCTAACCTCACCGGGCACTGGCTCCAAGTTATAAAACAACTACCACCATGAAAATAAAAGTTTACTTTTCCTTTCAATAAGACAAATGGACAAATGCAGGTGACTCAAGATTTACCTTAACCCACATCTATCAAATTCTTTCTTCTAGTGGACTTGAGTTCAGATGGAGTTCTGCCTACCTTGCTTACCTCAGTAACCTTTAATAAAGTCTTCCCTACCTGTTTAAATTTTCCCAGTACAATTTTGTTTATTTCCCAATTATCATCAGCAGTATTTGCAAAATTGTTACTCTAATTTCTTGTCATAACTTGACATTTCACACTGTTTTCATCCCTTTTTAAATTTTATTGAGGCTGGGGATGTAGCTCAGTGGCATAAGCATCTGCCTGGTAATCGAAAGGTCCTGGGTTCCATTCCCGGTACAAAAAAAAAAAAAAAAAAGGAATAAAGCACACTGCCAAAAGTTAAAAAATAAATAAATAAATAAATTTAATTAGCATTTTATTCACATAAGATTGATCTGTCTTCATATGCTTAGTAGTTATGCATGTTTTCATTATCTGTGAAATGCTTGACTGAGTTATTTGATCTTTTTTTTCATCTTGTTAGTTTTTTTAGAATTTTCCCATTCAATATACTAACTTTTATTCTCTCTGTGTAAAACACATATCTTTTTCCAGGGAAAGCCAATCTGTCTGTTTAATATCAGAGTTTTGGAAGAATACATGCTTTCATTCAAGGTAATCAATTTTATTTTTATTTCATTTTGAATTTTTTACTTTGAACCTATTTTATTTAGAAAATTTCTGCAATGCATTCAAAATAGTAATTGAAATTTTGTATTTTTTGAAATTTTGATTTTCATTCATTTTTAATTCTCTTACACAAGGTAGAAGTTACAGAACCAATATTATATTTGTTGTATAATTGTGTAATATTCCTGGCATCATTTTGTTATATTTTACATACTATATTGCAAAATGAAATTAAAAATAAATTTTTTTAAAAATTGAAATAAAAATTACACAGATATATATAATTTGTTTTGATTTCATAGCATTAATTTATTATAAATCATGCTATTTAATTTTTTGAAACCCAACAATTTAATTATTCATCTGGGGTAATATACCTCAAGGCAAAGTAAATATTTCAAGCAGTTTCCTTAATAATAACCTTGTTATTTTTATTTTGAATAATAATATATGCATGTATGTATATATAGGATGCATGAAGATGTGTATACATACATATATTTGCATATATACAGATATGATGTATATGATAAAATAAATTCTAAAATTAGATCCATTAGATCAATAATATATACCACTAAAATGTAAGAGAGTTGGGATGTAGGACAAATAACCTAATTTGCTCTATGAATAAAGTGCAGGAACAAACAAAAGAGAGAGAATGTAATGATTAAGAAACATTTAACGGGGCTGGGGGTTTAGCTCAGCGGCAAAAGCGCCTGCCTGGCAAGCGCAAGGTCGTGAGTTCGGTTCCCGGTACCGGAGAAAAACCAAAGAAACATTTAACGTCACACAATAATGATAGCATAGAACTGTTGTTTGACTTCTAATTCAAGTACGCCAACTATTAGAAAAATATTTTAAATACTTGAAAAGACATTTAAACAGTGTCTGTATTTGACTATCTTTTTGTTGCCCTCAAAAGTATAATGATAAAAGTTATGGTTTTAAGTAGCACTTGTCTTTAAAGTATACAATATAATATTTATAGGTGAAAACATATGGTGACTGTGGCTTCCTTCAAAATAATTCGGAAGACACAGGAAAAGCATATGAGTGTGGGTCAGAAGTGGACTGACCAGCAATTAATAATTGTTATGGGTACAGAGACTTTATTTTGTTATTTGTTGTTCTTTTGTATATATATTTATAATGGAATTAAATGAAAACAAATATATGACAGAACTGTAAAGAATACCCAAAGCAGAATTCACAAGTTGCACTGGCAACAGAAAGAAAAAACTTTAATCAGTGCTACAAAAGTTAACTCTGAGATATTTTTGCAGGAGATGTGTTAAAACGGAAAACTACTTGGAAATAAATTAGTGTCTTAAACCATCCTCCAAATGAAGTGGTTTACCACCAAACTATTGCATTCAGGTGCCTGTAGGAAATCTAAAAATTGGCTCTTTTAGACTGGAGCTGCCAGGTCTGGTACCAAGGTCAAGATCTGTGGATGTGTCTCCCATCTTTTGTGGCTGAGCAGGCTGTGTGCGGTACGACCCTATTAGAGAAACGTGAGACAGCACAACAAACTGCACAAGCACATTTGAAGCCTCTGTTTTTGCCATGTTCATAACTTTGTATTCACTGAAGCAAGTTACATGCCTGACGGTCAAGGAGCGTAATCCACTAAAGAACGGCAAACTCAGACAGAACAAGGAATGGTTAGAAGGGCGGTGTAAGGAACTGGGGTGAATAAATACCACAGTTTGTGGTTTCTTACCGCAGTTTTTCAATGTGTCACTCATAAAATTGCTTTCTTATGGCTCCCACACATCCTGTGTAATCGCAGTATTAAATTCAAAATCTAAAATATCAAAATTTACATTGAGTTCAGATGTGATTTCTTTTGACTCAAAGACCAGTGAACTGAAATAAAAATAAAAGCTGCCTCAAAATAACATATAAAAAGATGTCTGGGTATGTAGCTCAGTGTGAAGACTCTGGGTTCAAGTCCGAGTAACACACACACACACACACACACACAGTTATCTGTGTTCCAAAAACCAGTATAGAACAGTGGAACAAAAATAGAATAAATAAACACTCCCATTCTCAAAGTGGTAGGCTACGAGGTACACAGCATTCACAGGCCCATTAAAGTTTTGAAATCCTCCTGGGCAAATATCAATTCCCTAGAATAGAGGTCTGCCCAGGAAGGCCATGGAGCTAGGTCCAGATGTGGCTGATAAGAAACATGCTGTTACATGTGGAAAAGTCTTGCAAAACCTAATATACTATCTATCCCTTTATAGGAATAATTTGACAACCCACTTCCTGAGAATGGGGGCATGTCCTGAATTAGCAGTGAGTTCTTTCTACAGAGACCAGATTTATACATTGATCTTGGCTCCACAGTTCTGGAGACTTTTTTTCTGCTTTGTGAGCAGCTTTCATAGTCTGTCTTTTGTTTGCAGAAAGTTGGCAGTATAGAAAATTCTCACATCCCATGGTCTTACTCTCCTTAGTCCCAGCTGGCAGGGCTTTTGTTAATTCAGTATTATCTTTTTCTCTATGTAGTTTCTATTATACCAATTACAGGAGAACTGCATGCATGAGATTTCTGTTGAATCACACCTTTAACTCTCCAGGAATCTTCTTTGGTTGAGAGTATCTACTAAGAGCTTATATTAGTTCTTTCATAAGTCTAGTAAAAGGGATATAAAATGACTATTTTGGTTTTATCTTTTCTGAGGCTTTGCCCTTAACATTCCCTATCTTCATCTCCCACCTCACATCTAAACTTCATCTATACCCTGAAGCTGATTTGTCCAAAATAATTTTATTTTCTATCCTTGAACTTCTTGCCTGAACTATATTCTTTTCAAAGTCTGTTGCTAACTGGCTACATTCTTTCTGAGCTCAGTGCTTTCTTTCAGTATCTCATCAAATGCATGTAGTAGCAACACATACTATTAAATCTTAAAATCACTTCCCTCTACCCTACAAGTTCATTAGGTAGTCTTTCTTCTACATTATCACAGGTAGTAGTAGTTTTGAACCATTTTACACTTCATAACACAGTTCACAAGTTTTACAATGGTACTAACTGTTTTTTCAGTGCTTACCACTGAGTGCCCAATCCACTGATACACATTTTAGGATTGTATTACAGCGGACCATATGTCTAGGTACCAAATTTTGAGTGAATGTACAATTGCAGTGTCAGTGGTGAATAGCAAACCACAAAAAAGTCAACGGCTTAAAAACTGGACATTTTCTTGCTATGGATTTGTGAGATTGCTAGGACTAACGGAGTTCAGCTGATTTTATCAGCCTGACTAGGTTGGGCTTGGTGCAACGAGCTATCCAACACAAGTTCTCTTTGTTGATGGAAGAATCCAAGTGAAAGTCCAATTGGTAGCACACATTGTCTCTGAATGTATGTTATAACTGCTGTCTACTTGTGACCCAAGTAATCTACATTACTAAGCCATATACTTCCCATCCTTGTAATGGTACAGTTATAAGGCTAGGCTATAAATATATGCAAGAGTAAAAGACTGAGAGCAATAAGTCAATGTCCTCCAGAAAGTAATTCATACAAAATTCAAATAATGTAAACTAAATCCAACATTTATATATGGTTCTGAAAAATGAATCAGATCATCTGGAAGAGAAGTGAAAATCATTATAATATTTGAAGAAAACACCAGAATTGAGGGGAAAGACCACAATTATGTATTTCAGAAGTATTTATCATGTTATTCAGTTAAAGTAAACATGGAATTTAAGAAAAATAATATAATATATTCCACAAAGGAAAACACCAAAAATAAGAATCAATAAATATAAAAGTATAAATAGCTATGCTACAAAATAAGGGATTAAATTTTAAATATATCTACGAACTTATTTTAGAAAAATAATATGGTAGAAGAATGGTGACTGCAATGCTTGATACAGTGTGTCATCTTGAGAATTGAGAAGTTTAGAAGCTTAACTAAGTGACGCAGCAGGGGGCCCAGTCTTCACTTTGTAGACATCCTGAGCTTGTGGGAGAATGGGGCATGGAGAGGTTATGGGTGGATGGCTGACATACAATATAAGAGAGGAAAAGAGGCTTGCTCTCCTCCCCTCTTTTTGCCCTGCTGCTTTTGTTGTCTTTTGCCTCCATGAACAGTTGCCCCTGTATCATGCCACCCTCCCTTGAAGCTTCAAAATTTAAAAATTTCAAGACTTCGCTTTGAGGAGAAAGCCACAGAGCACCATGTTCCAAAATGGTGGCAGTCGTGCCATGTGACAGAACGATGGCTGAGGCCACACCAGGTTCTAAAATGGCTGCGGCTGCACCAGGTTCCAGAATGGTGGCAACATAGCTTATTTGCTCCTCAGAATCAAGTTCATAGTGCTCAGCAGTTGAGGAACTCCACCCCTACAGCCGAGAGAGTAGAAAGCCTGGCTACTGCTCCAGCTGGCAGCGGACCTTGGCATCATCCATGTGGTGCTGGTTTCAGGTGCATGCAGATCGCAAGAGTTGTGGGGTTAAGAAAGCTTCTACACTGATTTCAGAAGACCTGGGAGGCCCGGCAGTGTGCCTCTGTGAGGGCAGTGTGTGAGGCTGTGAGTGAGAAGACAAAGGTGCAGTGGGGACTCAAGAAGTTTGGAGAAGCCAGGAAAGTGGATCATCTAAGAAAAGCTGCAAGGAGGGAACAAAGCGGGCCTAAGAGAAGCTGTGGGAGCTACAACCACCAGAAGTACCATAGGTGTGGAGTCACACAAGCTCCTTGGAGTTCACAATTTTCAAGATTTAATGTTTCTCCTGCTGGATTTTAGACTTGCTTTGATCCCAATTCTTTGTATCCCCTGCTCTTTTGGAATGAAAATGTTTATCTTGTGCCACTAAATGTTGGAAGTGTTTGACTTTTCATTTGTACAAGGGCTTACAGCTAAGAGTTTGCCTTACATCTCAGAGGAGATTTGGGACTTGAACTTTTCAACAATACTAAAACTGTTAGTACTTTGGCAACACTTACAGATGGACTAAATACCTTTTGTATAAAAAGATGTGCAGGAGTCTTTGGGGGAAAAATGTTATAGTTCTAATGTCATATAATGTTGATAGACTTAGTAGCAGTTTTTAAGGACCGTTAAATTTGTGTTATAATGCTCAAGTTGTGAAATGATATGAATAAGCATATCATCATACCCCGAAACCTGTTTAAAGAAATGTGTCTGTTGCCAAGTGGACAAGGGGTTGATTATAATGGTTGATACATTGTGTCAACTTGTACTTTAGAAGTTGGTCAAGTTTAGAAGCTTAACTAAGCTACTCAGCAGGGGGCCAGTCCTCACTTTGTAAACATCATGGGCTTGCCGAAGTGGAGGGCATGGAGATGGCACAGAAGGATAGCTGGAGTACAATATGAGGGAGGGAAAGAGGCTTGCTCTCTGCTGCTCCTCCCTTTTTGCTCTTGCTGCTTTTGCTGTCCTCTGCTGCCATGACTGTCACCCTTTTACAATGCCACCCTGCCTTGAAGCCAGCTGATTATGGACTCAAGCCTTTACAAATTGTGAGCTCAATAAACTTTTCCCTCTTTAACTTGGGTGTTGACTATCTTATCTCAGTAACGATAGAAAAGTTACCAAGACAGTAATGAATCAAAACTAAAGGGTAAAAAAGAGAAAACAAAAAGCAGTAAAAATTATGAACAAAATACTGTAAGACCTTTCTGCATATTTTCAAATATTTTGACTGAATTAAAATGTGATAGAAATAATGTATATGCAATAATGTAAAATGTTGTAAATTAGACTGCAAAAATATAATTTTGTTAAACCATGAAGTTAATAATCTCTATATATGATTATCTTTCTAAAAATTAGGAATAAACATGAAATATCATAAAAATTGGTCTCTAAATAATAAACTCTATTTTAATTACAGCACCTAACTGTCACTAAGTGTTGATTAGGTATCAACAATTGTAGTGCACATCTGACATGATTAGCCTGCTATATTTCCACAATTTATATGGGAATTATAAAAGATAACTTGTAATTTTATTTAAATTGTCTGCACATTCACTAATTATCAAAAATTCTATCTTATTAATAGATTAACAAATTTTCCATGCAGTTTTAAGAGCCTGGTTTTATGAAAAGCAGCTTTAAACGGCACACACTGGAAATGAGACTGACAGGGGTATTTCATCTGCAGTGTGTTGATTAGCAGCTCATGAGGCAGATGCACTGAACCTGCATGGATTTTTTTCCCTAAGTGGAAACGCACTTCCTACACTTTACTGCACTTGGTAACTTTGTGACTTCCCGTCCATCCTTCAGTCTTCTCCCAGGCTTATGATTTTGAGGGCTGGGTCTGAAGGTAGTGTGAGGTGCTTTCCCTGCCAGGAACACAAGTCACAAACTGTGGAGCAAGTTTGCTAGTTTGCTGTGATCAGTGGCTCAACAGAATGGGGAACCGAAGTTACAGGCTGGCAAGGAGGCAGTCCGGTGACCTGTGTGAGATCGCTGCTTTGCTTGCATCAACATTTGCGCTGTCATTTTAGCTTGGTTTAGAAGTTTACTTCTGTGAGTACATATGGGGAAGCCAGTTGGGGGCAGAGAAAGTGAGATGAATGTTCAGTCTTCCTGACTGAGGCAAACGCATCTGCAGATGCTGCCTGACTGGAAGTAAGAAATATATAAATGGTTTGGCTAATCCCTGCCAATGACCTGATGTTCAGGAGTGAAAAGTAAAATTACCACTTTCTCACAGTACTGACACTTCTGTTCCAGCCTTTACGTTTATTTACCTGCATCAGGGATTTTCAATGTTTTTCAAGAAACATCATCCTTGGTAAACTGACCAGTTTCACAAAACCTCTCAGTAAGACGTAAATGGAAATGTATAACCAGTCAAGCTTGTGTGCTAGAGGACCTGAAAGAGTCCCAGAGTACAAATGCACTGATAGAATGTTTCTTATCACTTAGTCACTTTAAGTAGAAGTTACCTTTAATCTGTGCAGCGCCGTTTTTGTTTTAATCAAAATATACTAAATATAGCAGGGGACGGGCTGGAAGAAATGAATGGTTATTGAAGAATTATTACATTTTTAACTTCAGTGCAGACACAGGATTCCAAGTTGCTGATATATTACGTCAGGCAGTCTTTACAGCAGTCTTGTGAAATGAGCAGTCTTATGAGTCTCAGTTTAGAGAAAAAGAACTAAGCTGCAGAGGAAGTTGGAAGCTAATACTCTAAGACTCCCAGCTAATTATATACAAAATCAGGGATGCAATCTGAATTCTCTGTAGAACCCATGATCACAGCTAAGCTTCTACTGCAACCTATTGCTTCCTTATTTTTCCTTCACAGCTCTACACATCACTTATTAGACTAAGCACTGTATTGAATCATTAGCTGATATTATATATTTATTTTTACTTAAATTTAATACAATAAAGTAATCTAAAGTGAAACTTTTGAAATTCCAATAATTTTTCTACAGAAGAAATATTCCTCCTGAGAAATGTCTGTAATGTTAAGATATAATACAATTTTTAAGTTAATAATTACTCTTTTAAACTACATGATTTAATTTTAGTCAGTGACAGTAATCAGATCTTTTGGTGAAGTGCAGAGGCTTTAGCTTTTGTAAAACCTTCTCATGGACTCCTTAAACTTCAGTATTTGTTTGTCATACTTTTATGTTAATTTATAATATTCTGAAATCATAACTTCCATGATTATAAAATAAGTTAATTCCATATTAATGAACTCAGTATTCATTACTATATGCATATTTGTTTATTTTTAAATATTTTCAATTGGTTGCATTGTAATTTTACATTTTTTGAGGTAATTATAGATTCACATGAATCTCTAAAAAACAGGGTGATTCTAAATATCTTTATCCAATTTCCTGAAACTATAGCATGTCACACTTTATAGTAAAATATCAACTATGATGACACTGACTCAGTGAAGATACAGAACATTTTCATCATCACCAGAATCCTGTTGACCTTTCATAGCCGGCATTTCCCGCTTAATCTATCCCCTCCTTAACATCTAGCAAAAGCACTGCATTCCCCATTTATATAAAAATGTCATTTCAAAATACAAGGCTTTCAAATACTTTTCCTCCTGACTTCCTTACAGGTGCTTCCAATATAGGATAATGAGAGAGGGGAGCAGAGGTGAACTGAGAATTAATTGCAAAAATATTTTAATGGAAGTTTATATTGTCATAATTGTAGCTTCACAAGCATTTATAAAAGTACTGCAGAGAAATAATACTCCACTGGGAATATTTATGAAACTATGCTATAGTACCTCAACCCAGATATTGACTTTGATATGTTTATTATATTTCGCAAATTTCACGAGTATTCACTTATTCACTTATGTGTGTGTATGTGTATGGTCTCATTTTTAGTTTTTAGATCTCATTTTAGATCTCATTTTACTTTTTTAATTTTTGAAATTTCAGAGAAACATTTTTTCTGCTTCTGATTTATTATTATTTTACATTTGTATTATTTATTTTTATTTTAGTTTACTGATTTATTGTATTCCTCTAACGTATTTTAATTACTCTCAATTTCTTTTAGATTATTTGAATATTAAATTAGAGCTTTTATTTGCTATATAGTTCAATGTTATTGGCATGTTTTCATTATATAGAAAGATGATATACTCTATTTTTATTTTGCTACTTTTGTATGCTATAAACTTTTTTAGTTACACTTTTGTGGTTGAAGTAATTTTTGGTGCCATTAGAAAGGAGGCTTATTTATTGTCATTTTCCACATGAAAGACATCTCTTCTACTATTTTCATCAAGTAATAAAAAATAAATCCTTAAATTCTTTCATCAGTGTTTGTACTTTTCAATATACAGGTTTAATCTTGTGGTTACATTTATTCCTGAGTATTTTGTTTGTTTTGATTCTTTTGTAAATTAGGGGAGAAAATACATTACTAAAACTGGAAGTCTGTCACTATTGAACTGCTTTTATTCATCATATTTTATCTGTGTATGCTGTAAACTCAATAATTCTACTTTTATAATTATTTATTATACAATATAAAGCATTATAACTACTTGGATAACAATCTGACCATTTCTTTTCAAGCATACATATATGTAACACACATGACCAGAAATTTTACTCCTATGCATTTGCCTAAGAAATATGAAAGTGTACATTTACACACATATGCATGAATGTTCTTAGCAACATATTAAGTATGTAAGTAACAATAAGCCTATTTTAGTGAAATTTCTCAAAAAGTTTAACTATACAGACAGCAAGCAAATTAGTGAGTACTGGGAGCTTGGGGCTAGAGCACATATTGACTGGGAAGATATTTGGGTAATAAAATGTTGCAAAACCGAATTATGATGATGATGATTTGAAATACTGAATGAATTTATCAAGAAAGTCATTGGAGTAGACACTTAAAAGGGAAAGGTTGTGTGCCTTCAAAATTATTACTAGAAAAAGGAAAATTATAAAAATTTATGTCTATGTTTAGATACCTCATTTATTTTATTTTTGCCCAGACATAAGACTTAATTTGTACCTGTGCATAAATAATCTTTTGATGTTATTCCTTTTTGTTTTCTTTTCTTCATCTTTGTTGAGACAGTCTTGCTATGTAGTCCTGTAGAACTTCAAACTTGTGGTTTTCCTGCCTCCTGAGACCTGGACGTTCAGACTTGCACCACCCTGCCAGGCCCCCTATGTCATTCTTTTACGCAAAAGTATCATTAATGTTTTAGGCTTCAAAGTAGTTAATAGGACAACTTCTTTGGAACAGTAATTTAAAATTTATATATTGATCTCCTGCTTGTAGCAGTTTCACTCCACATTCCTTAGCTATCTATATTGCAACTGGGAAAAAGCCCTCATGCTTGCAGGGAAAAAATTGTAAATATTGCCTATCTTTTGAAAAGTTAAGAATCTTATATCCATTATTATAAAAAATATTAAATTCAGGAAATTACATTTTCATGTTTTAATCATGGTGAAAACTGAGTTATCTGTTTAACGTTTTATTATTGAAATTGTGTTTGGTGACTAAACACAGGGATAGAAGATTGTTCTAATGCTAGCAACAAATTTAGCATTAATTGTGCTTATAATCTTCTAAAATTAATGTAACTTATAAGTAGAGATGTCTATCAGAGTTGTTCTATCTTTTCTGTTTTTATTGTAAAGAGAGTAGTACGTGAGAAACAAACAAACAAACAAATAGAACAGTAGCAGCATACCAGTATCACAAACATAAACAAATCAGCAAAAACATTCAAAGTGATACAGTGTCTGAAGTCAAATTAATACAAATCAACAGTGGTTGTTACATTGCATATCACTATCCTCAACTACATTGCTCAGATTATCAGATGTAAGAATGAAAGATTACTCAAGCCATTAAAGAGAATAAGAAAATAATTCTTCAATAAAACCTTAGAGATAATACAGAGTTTCACTAGACAAAATGGTAGGAGTTCACCATTGTAATTCCATTGCATATTGTTACCTTCAAATCAGTTGCTCAGATCACCAGACACAAGCATGCAAAGTCAATATCTTTTCTAGATTTGCTATTATTAGCTTTATTTCAGCAGTTCAAGTATTGTTTAAAAGTACTAAACTATTCAACTAGATTGCTAACTTGAGAATGTACTTAGAACATCATACCAGAGGGAAATCCATTGTGATTCTCTTAGTGTTGCTTAGAGGTCTAAGTCCTCCTGACATTTCCTCAGTCAGCACAAAACAATTCATAAACTTCCCTTTCGGGGTTTGAAGACTTGCCCACAAAGAATGCGCAGAAGAGAGCTTGTACTTCCTGCTGAATATAGTAACTCATAACATCTTTGTTTCTGTGTAGTTCTCATTTGACCTTTAGAATCATAGTTACTGGACTACTTGACATTTCCAAATGTGTGTCTCGTAGATATATCAAACAATATTTTCCATAAGAAACTTTTGATTTTATCCAAAAAAGTTCGTCTTCCTCAATTTCTCCATTTTAGTGATCATTAAAACTACTCATGAAGACACATTCCACGTTTTAGTGTATTCCTCTGTCTTCAAAATGTCTCACACCTGTTCACCTTTCTCTAACAGTTTTTCTGTCACCATTATAAAGCAAACTACTTCAGATCTATCTCGTATCTCTTCTCTTGGCCAATGTTACCTTCATGTCTTAACCTCTTATTTTGCTTTACCTTAGCAAACAGAGTAATCTTTTTAAGTTATGAATCAGACAAGAAACTTCAGCGTCTGCCCACTGAAGTATCCCAATCCCACTACAGATACACATTTATTTCCACGGCTGATCAGGTTGTGTATAGTCTGGCCTTGTGTTCTTCCAGATCCATTTTATTCTACTCTCTCTTCCAGGTATTTATCTTATTTTAGTTTCTTGTATTTATCAAATGACTTGACTGTGAGTCTTATATCCTCTGAAATAAATCTATATTTTGTGAATCTCAGGTTAAATTCTACCCCCTAAAGACCTTCCCCAAACCATGAAAAGTTGTTCAGCTCTTAATTCCTGTGTGTCATTCTTCTCAGTTACTTTCTAATATAATTTGCAGTTTTGCATTACATGTACTACACTTGTTTGGTCTTATCATTCAAGCTCCTCGAGTTTTAAGTACACATCAGATATAAACATATCTATTAATACAACACTATATTGTAGCACAACAGTGAGCGAAGTGATACCTAATAATATTGGACACCCAATTCATAATTCTGGAAATCTTATCATTCATATAGCTAAGTAAACCCACAAGGGAAAAATGCACATTATTAAGCAGTGTCTATTCATAGTGCATGTATGAACATGAAATAATGTATGAAATAATGGCTAAGCTATAGCTGCTGTAGCTGCAACAGCTACTAGTGCTAGACCTGGACACCGAGCACACTAGCAAAGTCCCCTCTCATTCTTTCTTTGCGATACTTATGAAATCCACTGGTCCACAAAGCTTAGCTCAGCAGATTGGTAAGTTTGATTCTCCAAACACAGGCTTATTTCTGCACTTAACCCCTGGTTCAGGACAGACAGCAAAGAAAAAAGGTATAATGTTTCAAGAAATTCTGAATTTGTAGAAAAATGGCATCTTCAAAATTGTGAAAAAATAGAAAAATATTTTGCATTAATTTCCTTTTTCGATATAGTCATTTTGGTAGTTCAGATGTATAAAATTCATATCTGGTACACTTCATTTTCTCATGCAATCAAAACTGTTAGTGTATTAAACTTAAAAGGGAAGTTTATTTAGGCTCTGGTTTTAAATGTACTAGGAGGATTTAGTTTTAGATGTGTTTAATTATTATAAATGGCATTGCAAACAGCTGAGATAAGAAACAACATTTTTTAAGGTTTTACCTATTTATCATAAATACGGAACCCTCGAGAGGATAAGAAACCATCCATATTATAATGAGCTGAACAATGTCATCATGGTCCTCAGGCACTTTATCTATCATGTTCAAAAGCAGATAAACACACAGTTTTGGAGAAGGATGATCCATTGGGCCTTGCCGGAGAACCAAACATGAAAGATGTATCACATTAACATGAAGAAGGAAGTCAGTGTCTTCAGCTGGGGAAAGAATTTAGGCAGTAAGAAGGGCGGAATCTACCTGGAGAAAGAAGCAGATACAGTTCTGTGCGGAGGTCAAAGGTAATGGGAAAGGTGATGAAATCTTAATGGATGAAGACTCTAAGGCTGGAGTAGATGGTAAAGGTAAATTAATGCTTTATATAACTATTTCAATTAAAAAAAAAAAACAAAAAAAGGCTGGGGATATAGCTCAGTGGCACAAGCGCCTGCCTGCAAGTGCAAAGTCCCGAGTTCGATTCCTGGTACCTATATATATATTTCAGGTAATTATTTTTGCTAGCTTACCTGGAAGAGATCTGAAGCTCAGTATGGTTGGCTCTTCTGTGTTCAAATCCACACTGTGAGAAAATGCCCTGGCAAGACTGGAGAGAGAAGTATCTGTGGGTCCCAAACCAAAGCCTTTCCATTAGGTAAGCCAGCCACAGACACAAGAGCCCAGACATGAAGCCACGTGAGGCCAAGTCGGGACGGGGCAGTCACTACTCTCTCGCGTTCTCTCTGCCCTGCAGGCTGTGGTTTACAGCAGTGCAAAGGAGACTCGAAATTTACCTTCATGTCCCTAACAGTCCAGAAGAGGAGATAAATAATGAACAGCAAGGGTACAAACACAGAGCCCACCAAAATAAAATGCGTGCTCACTTCTGCAGTTTGCCGTAGTAATGTAGGATCAGGGCTCGGTAGATAAGGAAAAAAATGGAAAAGGGCTCATGAGAGCTTCGAGTCAATCCTGACTAGAAGGAATTAAAAGCAAAGTTTACTAAAGAAATTCCTCTGCAAAATAATTCAAGGACAGGTGTGGAGAGACAGAAACCAGATACAAAAGGCAGCACATGGCCTTGGACTTGCACCAGGTGACCAGAAAGCGAGCTGCAGGCCGGACACAGAGAGAGCCAAGGGCGCATGTGACGGCCTCCCACCTCTGATAGACCGTAGCAGAAACAAGGGCGGCTGGACAACTTTAGGGCCGTGTATACTCACATCTGTGCACTGCCACACACACACACACACACACATATACATATATACACACACGCGTGTATTCACTCTAAAGTCACTCTGTTAGTCTTCACTCTGGAGTCATAGCGTGTAATAGATACCCGTATGCCCCTTACTAGCACTAAGCCGACCGTGCCGTGCTCGCTTCGGCAGCACACACACTGTCTCTAGACCCACCATGAATAGGTTATCCCCTTGCCAGCTAGCGGCCCACTCCAAAGATAAGGGCTTACTTAAAACGTAGCCGAGGACGAGTAAGCAGACAGAGAGAAGTTGCACACAGAACGCCAGAAGAAACGCCGTTCGGCAGAGGTGCCCCAAAGCCAAGCCAGTTACGGACAGCTCCAAGAGGAGGGCAGGGTCGCTGGCCCTCCCGTAAAAGCAGCTGGGAACAAAGGCCCACGGGTCCTGCATCTTTCCAGAGCCCCCTCCCTGAGTCGTCTTCTCCAGAGCAGCTGTCTGTCTCTCCTCTCCACACCTTCCTTTCCTCTTTAAGAATCAAGTGTCTTCCTTTTGTTAACATTTGTCCCTCTAATTTTTTACAGGAGCTGGGTTGCTTGCCCTGCAGAGCACTGGTGCTTGTCTCCCAGGTGCAACATCTTTGGTTTCCTGACCAGGAGCCAGTGTGACACTAATAAACGTCTGGAAGCTGACGGTGTCACTGTGAGCACCTCCTGGAGTTGTAGAGGCCACAGGTGACCAGTACTGATCCCATGATGTCTCGATAAATTTAGTATCGAAATGTTCATGCAAGTTTTCTTTCCCTGGTTTGTACTTTTTTTGGCAGTCTCTGTAGGACGTAAGTGGGATGTAATGATCAGCGCTTTGAAGAAAACTGTGACCGTCCAAGTAAATGCAATGTGACAGGAGGGAGAAGTGGCCAGTTTAATTAAGTGGCCAGCACGGGCGCTGTGCAAGGCAGATGTTTGCCCAGGTAGACAAATTAATTAGGGGAGAGAGGATGTTGAACTGCAGTGCCGGGCAGCCAAGCAGCCAGGAAACTGAGGCAAGGTCGTTGCACTTTAGTGATGTTAGGAAGCCTGCGTGATTAAAGCTGGATGAGGGAGGCAGACAGGACTACAGGTGAGGTTAGAGAAAAAGCAAGTGGCAGCTTTATGTAAGATTGCATAGGCTGCGGAAAATAGTTTTATTGTATTTAATGTGATGTAAGCCTCTCAGATTTTGAGCAGGAGAATGTAAGGAGCTGACATATATGAAAAGCACCCTTTTTCTACTTTGTAGCCTGTGAGATGGTAGTCAAAGCAGTCAAGCCTGTCAGGAGGCTGTGATTCAGGCCCAGGGAGATGGCAGTAGCATGGAATAGCGTACTAAGGATTCAGATAATGAGAAGCAGTCCTGTCTGAGATACAGTTTTATGTCATCAATATAGAAACCAAGTTATAGGTAAGTGAGTACCGATGGCTGTAATAACAGCCAAGAGAGAACAAATATCCCACTAGGAACTTGGAATTAAATTACAATTCTTGTTCCTTCTAGAATTGCAGTGGTCATGCTGTTACTGCTCTAGTTGGCTGTGTGATTTTAGTCTTATCAAGCTCAGAAGTCCCAAACGCCCCCAGGACACTCTAAAGGCGCAGTGCAACATCTGATACTCCCATTTTCCCAGCAGCAACGTTCTCATGGAAAACACTTCGCCATGCTGCTAATCACTCTCTTTGTGCATGAATGGTCATTATCGGGATTTTCTTGTTGTAGTTTTCTCATTTTGAACTCAGCATAAGTTTCACAAAACTGAAGGTTTTAAAATTTTTCTCCTGTCTTTAAAATGATTTGGTTTATTTTTTGGAGAGTTGCGGGGATTTCCATACAGACTTGGATATGTCATTGTTTTACATTTTTGTTTCTTTTCACTGTCTGTGTAGGAATTTGATGCTGCCTGTTATGGTTGGTATCTGAATGTTCCCTAAAACCTCATGCTGTCATGGGCGGGCTTCTAGAGTTATGATTGATCCATGGTCAATGCTGGAATTATGGATGTGAGTGCTACACTTGCCCTGGGGCAGGTAGTTTGCATACAGTGTTAGGGAAGGAAAGAGGCTTGCTTTTCCAGCTGCTGGTTCTCCTTTTTGCTCTTGCTACTTTTGCTGTTTTCCGCCGCCATGAATTGTTGTCCTCTGCCATGTGCCACTCTGCCTTGGAGCCAGCTGAGTATGGACTGAAACCTCCACAAACAGTGAGTTAAATAAACTTTTCCTTCCTTCATTCTGAGTGTCAGGTATTTTGTCTCAGCAATGAGAGAAAAGTAACCAAGACACTGCCCTGTTTAGGACTGCGGTACTGTAGAAGGAACAGGATTAACTAATTAATTAACATTGTTGGGATTTTTCTGTATGTTCAGTTTGGGGGAAAACATGTTCACCTTGTTTTACTTTGACTTCAGAATAATCCTGGTAAATTTATATTGTTTTCATTTACAAAGGAGAAAACTGAAATGACAATTTCTGTTATCATGCTCAACCTGTTAACAGTAAAATTTGGATTCGAGATTTGAGTCTTTCCCTTTAATTTCCCTGTGAGTGGAAAGGATAAATTCTTTCTTGTACATGCAAAGCAGATAGAAGAATAATTTCCTGGAGCAACCCCTGAAGGAATGCTTTTTGTCCTCCAGAACTTTAAGGTTTCTTTCTGACATCCAGGCTAACTCTGCTGCTTATTTTGTAATCCAGTCAAATGCAGTAGCAGTTTTATAGTTTTCCCTTTGAATCTCAGATCCAAGAAACTGGCAGCAGCATGAACTCCTCAGTGTAGAAGAATTGTGATGATCTGACTTTGTCAACTGGTTGACACCAAATTCTGTTAGTCACATAGGACTGTTTTGGTGTTATAAAGGAAAATAGTTGCAGAGGAGTAAATTTGAGGAACAATGCAAAAACAATTTAACTTAAGCAGATTATTTTTCGGTAAGTTTTGTAACAAAAATAGTCTAATTCTCCATTCTTGGAGACAACTACCAAGAAATATGCCCTGTTCAATGTTTGCTATTCTCATCACTTCTCTCCTCTCCCTTCTGCCTCCTCCAAAATGTATATCACCTGCCCACAGCTGCTAATTTTTATACTCCTCTTCTGAGAAAGGGACCAGTAACCTTAGTCTCATGGCCAGGAGCAAAAGACAGACAGTGCAAGGGGTTACAGTCCCACTCTCCCCGCTTGGGCCTGCCGCCAGAGACTTGCACACTTCCCTCTGGTCTTACCCCTTAAAATTTTTACCACCCCCCAAAACCACCACTTGCTGGGATATTTGGGGACATTCCAGACTCAAGATACAGCATAAACATTTATTGCAGGTGGATTCTGAGAGAGCTAAAATAATCGAAGCTGAGCATATGTACTCCTTCTTCTTTCTGCCCAATAAGTATGTTGAAATTGTGAACATAGGATGTCAGGCATTTTTTGAGACAGGGTCCTCACCATGTAGTTTAGGTTGGGCTTGAATTCACTATGTAATCCAGGCCAGCCTTGAATTCGCAGTGACCCTCCTGCTACAGCCTCCTGAGTCCTGGGATTACACACGGGCACCACCGCACCCGGGTGATATGAGGCTTTGAAGTAAAGTTGGACTCATAATCGTGTAGACTAGTACTATTTCCCCTGAGTCATCCAACCTGTGCCCAAAGCTTAAGCTGAAAGTATAGATATACAGAGATGGATTTTTTCTCTAGATTAAGGTAGATCGTGAGAGCATGATCTACATGAATGCAGATCATGAATATTTTAGTGACTTCTGTGGACCTCTTATTTACATTTCAATTTTTCTTGCTGCTTCATGAGAGTTATTTCAAAGCTTCCCATATACAGAATTTGTATGTCCACATATAGAATGGTCTTTGAATTCTGCATGTTTCTTTTAAGTGCAAGGTACACACTTCAGTGTTACATCCTGAACTTGTTGAAGAGGCCTGCTACTTTTATTTTTACTTCAAAGATTCGTTCAGACAAATAGTTACAATTTACAGGGTACATTTACAATATTCTCTGTTACTCTGGGTAGAGACTAATAATAAAAGTCAACCCCTTCTGTTCCATACAAAATTGACTGCAATTTATTCACCCAAAGTAAAGACGAAAATCAGTATAAATTTTACTTTTCTTCTATTGCTATGAGGAAGTGCACTAGTCATGAAATTTTCTGTATTCTGGCTTTCACCTATTTTTTTTTTCACATTTCTGAAGGTAAAACTGATCCTGGAAGCAGCTCTGAAAATTGTTCTCTAAAGGTTCGTACTAAGGACTTATGTAGCCAGACTTGTAATTTAGAAATAACACTTCAACTGCAGTGTGAAATGTGTAAAGTAAAATGATTTTTTAAAACTTTCTGGGGTTTTCCTACTGCATTGTCATCTCAGTGAGTTTAGAGCTCACAGAGGATTGCCCTGGGTTATTATTTAGCAGCACATGTATTAGTTAAACCAACGTAAGCCTACATGTATTTACTTAATGTGTTAAATTATCTTTGCTCATCACAAAGAATTTGTACAGAGATACTTCACTTAGAAAATGTGAAATTCCATCAATCTAAGCTATCTTCATGGCTTAACCAACTATACTGTCATCTCATGAAATTTTAATAAATTTAACAATAAACTATAAATGAGTTCAGTGTTATTGCTTGTCATGAAATGGAGTAGCAGAAAGAAAGAAGCAGAAATATGAAATGCAAAGCCAGCGAAATTAGCATTTAAACCAGCAATCAATGAGTATCACTCAGAATCTCAATACACACCTGCCTCTCCTAGAAGGAACACATAAGGCAGACCTTCTAACATTTTAGCTACAATTTATAGAGTACTTGAAAGAAGCACTAATATTAGTGTGCTGATAACATTTCAAGTCCTCCTTTTAGAAGCTGGATAGAAATTAGCTCCTTACCATTACTTTATAATTATTTGACACCATTCATTTTGGAGTTCAAAGAATGTTAATATAATACCTTACAATAAATTTAATAATTCCCTGGACTCCTTGGGATTGTATGGAATTTTCATTAAGTCAAGCGGAATGTGAATGGCAAAGGCAAGTTGGAAATCTGTTTCTTTGTTTAATGACCCAGATACTGATGATATGTATATTCTGTTTTGAACAGAACAAGAATTATCGGATTCTGAAATGCTTCTGGACTTCCAGGAGGTCATGTTCTGCCACAGTTAATAATTTGCAGTTGTCTAGAGGAAAATATAAAACATAAAGAAGGGTTACTTAACATGACCTCATCTAGAATTACTGAAGAAATTGGTGGAGAGAGAGAATCAGGTTGTGGAAAGAATATGACACCTGTCATCAGACATTTGAATGGCAGTCATGCTTGAAGTCCTAATGTTTAGAATTAACCTTCAAATAGTATTCAGTAGATTATCTAGATGAGAAAATTATAAATATCTAGCAATAGACTATGTTGATTTGAGAGATACTGTCTCATAAGTGCTCCACCACTGAAAAATGTTTAAGTAAATGCTCAATAATTATTTTTCCAATATGTTGGCTAAAGGATTGCCTCTGTTCTGCACAAGACTGGATTATAATCATGTTCCATTTTATATTTCTATGGTTACTATAATAAAGGGGGATGCTAATGTATTCAATTGCCTAGTGGGGATTATAATACTATAGTACCCAAGAGGGAAGCGAATTAAGATCTAAAATAGACAAATCTATTTGCAGTCAGTGACTTCAGTGAATATTTAGGACAGCTTCTAACTATTCATGGTCCTTTACTCATGTGCCTAATTCTCTGTTTGTGGGAAAATAACTCACGTATATTTTCTAAGTAGTAAAACTATTTTATGTTGCCTCATCTTGCGTCATGCTTGCACATTCCTAAGTATTTTCTTTCCCCTCTATAAATAATATATCAAACTTTTAGGTGTCTTAGATAAATCTGTGAGTTTCAGAGGTAGTTTGGTAACTTGTAGCTTTTCAATGTAATTATATAAATCATTAGTCTTTTTTGTTATTCAGAGAGAATATCCTCTCCGTTCCACAGGCACCATCCATTAGAAGCATTCTTTGATAGGTTCTACTGCTCCTAGAGTTCTAGTGCGATGTCTGCATGATAGAAATTTCTCTACTGAGGGAAGCTACCATCAGCTTAATATGTTTGCTAATTCCCATGAGAACCAATGGAAGAGCATCGACAGAGAGAACATTTGTCACCATTTTTAGAGAGTGTAGCTTTACTGATCTCTGAACTCAGGTTATCAGAATTTTGTCAAAAGCCTCAAATTGCAACCTATGCAAATCAGAAGGAATCTAAATTAGATCTTTATCTCATAGATTTGGAAATGCAATGCAACAAATTAAGGTCAATAAGCAGAGCATTTCAGTGCATAAAAATGTGCTATTTTTTCTGGGTTTTCTTTAAGTATAATGGTACGTATTTGCTACAGCCACATAACATACATAGACACAAGAACTAATATTAATTCCAAAGTACAAATTGCTAAATACTAATACTAAATTTACACTGATGTTAAACTACAATTTTTATATTTGAGGTAACCATTCAGTTTGTTTGGGTTAAGAGAATTCCATATTTTATTTTTTGATTTCTTATTAGTACATGTTTGCAATTTCTATAATGAATACATTCCTTGTGGAGATTTAGTACACATTGCTCTAAATAGTTTTTACTTCCCCTACTCTTCCGCTTCCTTTGCTCCCCCACCAACCCTAGATCCCTTTGCCTTTGGCCAAACATCTACTTCCCTGTCTCCTATCATCTGTCTTTTATTTTGCTTCTGAAATTATTGACGTTTCGGGCTGCTGATATAATAGAAATGATGCAAGCTTTTACTCTTCTGTGACTGACTAATTTCATTTAGCATTATGTCCTCAAGGTGCATCCGTTTTCCTAAAAATTACTCAAATTGACCCTTCCTTATGGCTCAGTAGTAGTTCTCGGGGTGTATATACCATGTTTTCTTTATTCATCTGCTGAAGGACATAGAGGGCATTTCTTGCACTTAGGTAGATCTCTTCTGAGTATCTTCCCCAAAGAATTAAGGATATCAAAAAACAGTGACATATGCATAACCCACAGTTATAGAGCCGTAACTCACAACCTCTAAATGTTGAAAATAGCCTATATGTCCTTCAGCAGATGAATGGATAAGGAAATATATATATATATATATATATATATATATATATAGCCTATTCTTAAATTGTTATGATTTTCTAGTTCTGTAGGATCTAATAACCCTTTTCTTCTGAGGTTAAATACTGATTTTTTTTCTCCTACTAATATTCTGTAATGAATACTTATTTAACTGATACATTTAATAATACACGTAAATTTTTATTCTTGTTTTAGGACTTACTTAAAATTTAGGCCTTAGGTAGGTTTATCTTCATGTTATATTTTTAAACTAATTTATACAATTTAATACCCCTATTCTAAAGGTATGCTTCTCGTTTTTCCAGGAAAACATGATGAAACTTTTCTCCTTACCTCCCTGCTTTTCCCGCCACGACCTGACGTTCCTGGATTCTCTCTTATGGTGACTTCGTGGTGCTGGTAACGGTGGGGGAGTGGTGGTTAAATGTGCCTCTAGCTATCTCCCCCGAGGTGTTAAATTTTAGCCAAGGAGACATTGTTATGTTAATGACATAAATACAGCCTTTATGATTACATTCTGTGTATGTAGTGGGTGAGACATTTTAACTTGGTGGGGAACCAGACCATGTGATCTCCAAAATTTCTGCATTATCTATGATTATACCTTAATCATCCCCCAATTTGCAAATTTGAGGCACAGAAATGGTTCACGCCAGTTCTGACAAGACACGGAGTATTAAATCTCAGAAATGCAAAGCTCTGAGCTTCAACCAGACGCCTAAGGCTAATCATTCTTTGGGGATTATGTCAGCTGTTCCAGTCTGCCATCATTCTGGAAGGGAATATTCAAGTAATGTGTCGTTTGAAGGTCTGCAGTTGATCTCGGGTACAGTAAGTGGTCTCCCTTTGTCCTCACCTTCGTTTTCTTAGTTTCAGTTACCCACAATCAAAAGTGGTCTGAACATATTACATGGAAAATTTAAAAAATAATTTACAAATTGTAAGTTGCACACCATGCTGAGCAGCATGAGGAAACCTTAGCATCCCACTGCGACCAGCCAAGAGCGTGAGTCATATTTTGTTTAGCTTATCATTGATATATTCGCCACCCGCCCTTAGCAGCTTTCTTTGTCAGTTGCATGTTACAGCCCTGGTTGTGCCCAAGGAACCCTTATTTTTACTTAATAGTGGCCCCGAACTGCAAAAGTAGTGACCCTGATGACTCGTACATGTGGAAAAGGAGCTATAAAATGTTTTATTCCAGTGAAATAAGAATTTTTAGGAAGCAGGGAAGGGCACATTCACGTGTTTTATTATAATACTTATTATAATTGTTCTACTTTATTGTTAGTTATTAATCTCTCATTGTGCATATAATGAGCTAAACTTTATCATAGGTAAGCATACATGAGAAGAACATGCTGTATATACATATGTACATATACATCTACATACACAGATGCACACACCAACACATATACACGGTTTGACATGCTGCATACTTTCAGGCATTCACTGGAGGTCTTGGGTCTCACCCCCAGGTATAAGAAAAAGATAATAGATTCACATCTTTTTCTCAAAGGAAAAAAAAAAAAAACAGAGGAAAGTAAGCAAAGAAATTTTTGTCACAACCCTCTGAAGACATGAGCAACTAAAAAAAAAGGGAATCCAATGGCCTTCTGCTGTATTACTAAGATTGCAATAATTTTTTTTGTCTTATAGCTTTCAAAATTTTCAGATTCTGATTCTTTAGAGGCACAAATTGGAGAACTAAAAAATTAAAAAATGACAGTGATATAATGGGTGGTTGTTTCTGATTAAAATAAAATTGAATATTTCTTGTGAACTGAATCAGAGACAAGGCAGCTCTAGCACTTATGGGGAATACTTTCTTCAGAAAAATATGTAGTCACACTTTCCCTTCCATATCTTATCAGGTGCAGAGTTTACCTAGGTACTTGGGCAGATGTCTGCTGTTCTGGCTGTTTCATTGTGAATACTCACCATTTCTGATCTCAGGAGAATGTACTTTTTTATAAACATGGCCATACCTACGTAAGGCAGTGCTAACTAGAAAAGCAGATTTAAAGCAAGACATAAGAAGTGAAAGAACTTGTTTCCAGTGGCCGCCCACAGAGTCATGTGGAAAAGTGCAAAAGGGCTGTCTGCTCACTGGAGACCCAATGGACCCAATCAAAGGCCCAGAGCTCACTGTAGTGTCGTGTGTGAGTCCATGTCAGGAGGCCAAGAGGTCTGCAGTGGAAGGCTGAAGGGTCTGGGCTGGAGGCAGAAGATGATATCCAAGGTGAGGGTCAGGACTGGAGCTCCTCCAAAGAAACAGAGATGAACCTTCCTTCTTGTTTTCCTTCTATTGCCTTCTGGCGATAACCTTACCTAGGGCGGATCTTCCACACCAGAACTATGCTGAGCCCATTTCTTTGGGATTTTCTTACTAAGTTATCACAGTCAGTTAACTCATAATACCTTAAAGACTCAAGCTACGAACTTATCTCACTAACACAGTACAGGGTGACTATGCAGGAAAACTTCTATTTCATACTGTAAGTATAACATAAAATTACAGTACACTTCACACAATTTAAATTTTATTGTGAAATACTCATCATGGGTGAAGGCATGGGGGGGGGAAGCGTGCCTTTTTAATAAGAGCCATACAGTAATTATATGGATGACAATTACATTGGTGATGGAAAACAAAAACCAAAAGAACAATAACATTAAAATGGATAAACAAAATATCAATTGAAACATCTTTAATGAGGAATGGCACTTTCATTTTATTTTATACCTTAATTTTATCCTCTTTCTCACTGATATGTTTTCCCATAGTATATTGCCAAAATGGAAGATTGCCATTTATGACCTAATCCAGATGGAGTCTCAGAGCAGACTAACAATAAAAGGTCAAAGAAATAGCTGAATTTAGAGTGCATATCTGCTGGACTTTATGTGAAGACTGAAAAATATTCTTCAGTTTAATGAGTAGAATATGATTGGGCTCTGGAGCAAAGTACTAAGTGTCATTCAGCCAGAAGTTCAACTTATTATTGCACCCTTTCCAGTTAAGTGCTCTGTGAGACAGACAACTGGAGAATTTGAAGCTACTGCCACAAGAACAGAAGTCAGAGCACCTCCAGAGGTGATTCAGAGCAGCACTGCATCATCCTGAGCCGGCCAGAATGGCATTAAGGACCGGAGAAGTATTTTACATTTCAAAAATTTCCAAAGAAAACAGACATTTACCCCTGTGTTCTTTGTGCTGTACAAATATACTCAGATTTATATAAATTTAAAGATAAAAGATAGCTTGGACATACTTGGCTAAACTTCCATACGAACACTAGTTTGTATCTGTGAGTATTCATTCAGCGAATTTTGATATTTAATGTATTCCAAAGTAAGATTTGTTGTTATTATAGTTATCATAAAATAGTTAAATACTCTCAAAAATGAATGTGATAGAGCTACCAATTATTTTTATCAAATAACAATAATTATAGGCTCCAAAGGAATGAAATCACCATTTTCTCCTTTGTATTTACCCTTTGTTTTATTCCATTGTCTTTTCTTCTTGATTCAATTAACCTTGATTTTTCCCAAGGGAACTGCTGAAAGGAATACATGATGGGTGACGTGCTGATTGGAAATTAGTTTATCTCTCTTGCTATATCCACATATCTAGGACATTTTTTCTCCCATTTTCATAAGTAATGTGCAATAAAATAAAGTGGCCCCATAATGTTTGAGACATAGATGGTCATAATTTTATTTCACAGTACTGTGTGTTTTGTTACTGGTAAACTTAGCATTTAAATTCTAGCTATTCACCCTTGTTTTTGATGAGGCATAATTTTGCTGAGAAAAGTGGATCTCTTTTTCTAAGAGCTAATGCACATCAGTTTTGCTTTCTATAGAGCAGCATCCATCTATAAAATAGATCTGATTTTCTTCAGTCATTTTTAAACTCTGACTATGGTGAGGTGATTAAGAACATTTTCTATTAAGCAAGTGCCCCTCCTCATGACAAATTGAAGGTATTTAAGCATGTATTGCATTCCTGATTTTGTGGACTGTGAAATCCAATAGATTTCCGCATCTGCTAAGGTAAGATTTGTGTCTTCACTTTTGGGGCCAGCTTACCTGCTTAATACAGAAAGCCAAGCGCCTTGACCTCACAGTAGTTGTAGGGGCTCATGAAAGTATTTTTATTTTTAAAATTTTATAAAATGTTAAATTGTAGGTGAAGAAAAATGTTTTAATAATGGTTAATATTGTAATTTTATATTAATGTACTTTAAAAATAATTTTAACATTTTTATGGAGAAAGAGGTCTATAAATGCAAAAGTACTCAGGGTCTGTGAAGATTGTAATGCATCCCCCTGATATGATTGATTTAAGATGTTACAAAAGAGAAAAGGGAAGGAAAAAATGTGTTTTGTGCAATATAAAATTAGAATTTTTGGTTGAAGACATTTCCAAAATAAACTTTAACCAATTTATTAATCACTCATTCAATGGATTCTAATTTCCTTCAAGCTAAGGTGATAGCTCTAAAGTGAATTTGTTGTAGCATTTTTCAGTCAGTGACAAAAACATTGTTTACTGTAGTCAAGTGAAAATTTCCATTCCATAGAGCTCTGCTTCATCAGTCACTCAATCAAAGATGCTTTCCTGCATTCCAGGTTGGATGATCTGCGCTGCTATGATGCCACCACAATGTATTTCTCCAAGCGTTCATCTGAATTCAGCACCTGGTGTCCCTCTTCAATATTCTATGGAATAGAATATCTCTGAATGAAGATACCACACACAGCCACCAGCAGCAGCTGCCAGTTACCTCATGAGATGATTTTATGCAGCTGCATGTAAAGTTTTGTGCATGGTTCTTGGCATTATGCTCTTGAGCATTAAACATCAGATGGGCGTGAGGAAACCTGAGTGTTGCCTCAGCTTTCTCCTTTGTTCCTGCCCTCGATCAAGAGATGTGGCCCATCTTGGACTGCACGTGGGATGAACGTGGAGTGTATTAAGTCAAATACACTAGACACAGAAAGACACAGTCTGAATGATCTCATTCATTTGTGAAATCTAAAGAGGCTGAACTCACACAAGTAGAAAGTAGAACTGTGGAGGTTTGGGGCAGTGTTAGTGAAAGGGTATAAAATTCCTGCTAGGAGTAATTTCAACAGATCTATTGTATAACATGATCCTATAGTTATTAGTAACATATTGTGCCCTCAAAACCTGCTGAGACAGTGCTTACTACCAAACAGTTACTGTTGTGAGGTAAGGCAAATGTTAGTTAGTTAGATGTAGCCCTTGCATATAGTAGAAGGTACATGATATATGCAAATTTATCTGTCAATTTAAATAAAATAAATTTTAAATAAATATATTTTTTGAAAAGTGGCTAATTTCTGAATTCCTTTCTACCTTCAAATGTCAGCTATTCCATAAAGATATTCTGTCATTCCCCAGCATGTCTTTATGCAAAGTCTGTGTCCATTGTCTGGGACCTGGCCCTCTGGTTGGCAATTGGTAGAACTTCCTGATGACCATGAATGACTCCTTGAATTTTCTTGGTTTTTTTGGTTATGTTTTTTTTCCGGTACCAGGAATCGAACTCATGACTTTGCGCTTGCCAGGCAGGTTCTTTGCCTCTGAGCTAAATCCCCCAGCCCTGAATTTTCTACATTCATGTAAAGACTACTTTCAGGACGCGGTACACTAGGCTGCCTTCTGAGACTTTTATAAATCCTTTTGTAAGACCTCTAAAGTTCTGCAGTTCATTCTACAGGGAGGTAAGTTGTTACCATCTTGAATAAGGACTATAATCCGATGTTAACTTGCTCTTAATCTGTGAGGTCCCGTTGAAATTATGTTGCCTTGCCTGATTCACCTTTTTATTTTAAAGAGAATTGCCTTTTAAAAACTATTTCATTTACTATGAAAGAAGAATTCAGGGGAATGTCTTTTGTTTTTTAATGTCAAGAAAGACAATCATCTAGTTACAGCACCCTTTGGTAATGGTTTATATCTGGCTCAATTTCTTGAATTGTTCTTTCTTCCCCAGTTTTTATTTTTTATTATCTGGTCAAGGAATAATAATGTCTCACTTTAATCTAAAACTGAGTTAAAAATAGAAGAAAAATAAGCTTGTTTGTTGACTTTTTGGACAAAAGTAAGTGGAATAAATTTAACTTTCAACTACATATTGTATGGTTTAGTTTAATTTTGAGAAATTCATACTATGAATTTGATAGGGTTTGTTTTTGATTACTATAATAAACTATATAGAGGTACTTTTTATTAAAGAAGAAGTGATTGCATCATAGTTATGTATGTACTTTATAATACCCAAATGCATGGGCATTTTCTACTCACCTAGCATATAACGATGAATTGAAAATTGATGTTGGATCATCTTTATCTTGCTCTCAGTTTGAAGGAAGAATACTCCATATTTCATCATCACATAGATAGTTTGCAGTCAATATTTTGTAGATCTGCTAGAATTGAAGTAGTTTTTAATGAATAGGTTGCTGAGTTTTAATCATAAAAAATTATTCAATTTTATCATATGATTTTTCTATACACAGTGAGACAGTTATATGACATTATCATTGCTTCATGATGTTTTCATTGGCACTGATGTAATTCTGTGCCATTTTCTTATATCTCAGTTATACATAAACTCTGTATTATCATATATATGACTAAATTATTATTTTAGAAAGTTGCGGTATTTTATCTTTTTGAGACAGAGTGTCACTATGCAGTTCGGGCTGGCCTTGAACTCACTTTGTATCCAAGGATGGCCGCAAACTCAAAGTGATCCTCCTCACTCTCCTGACTGCTGGGATCACAGGCATGTGCTACCACACCTGGCAAAAAGTCTGGAATTGTCTGAGACTGATACAAGTTATTGAATGTATCGATAATTTGTGCCTAAGAATCTTAAGATATAAATACTTTATCTAACTATTCACTCATGGCAGGACATTTAAATTGTTTCCAGTCTGGAACAATTATGCATAAAGGTGTTATAATATCCGTGTGCAGATTTTTGTACAAACACAACTTTACCTCTCTCATTTGCATCACCATGTACCCTCATTAATGGATTATTATTAATAGTAATTAGTAAAGCTACATCACTTTATAAAAAGTTAAAAAGGGAGGAGAAATTGGTCAGAGTATAGAACATCTGAAAAGAGGAATAACTTCGGACATTCCCCGACACAACAAGATACATATAGTTAACAACAGAATGTTGTGTATTTCAAAACACACAATGAATTCTGATCATCTCCCCACAAATACATGTTAAAAATTTAAGGTAATGATATATTAATTACCTTCATTTGATGATTATCAGGATAGACATGAAGTAAAATATTACATTGTGCCATATACATGTACAAATTTCAATCAAAAAGGAATTAATAATAAATTTTAGATACTGCTTTAAAATTCCTCTAGTTATTGCCTTTCTTGCTGTTCCTCTATCATGTGAAAATTACCTTGAGGCAATAGTAGTTTTCAAGTATGTTATCACACAAACTACCCCAGATGTCACAGAGCAGAACTGCTCCCAAACCAAATTAAACTGCTTCAGACATGTGGTTTATTAAGTCAGTATACAGCACATGATGAGAATCAAAAGGAAAAATGTGAGATGAGCTAACAAACTAAAAGTACACCCAGGATGTAAGGTGCTCTTCTCTGGGTCTTAGACCACCCAACAGATATAGATAGATAGATCGATAGATAGATAGATAGATGACTGATAGATAGATAGATACAAAACAAAAATACGGGAACTCTCCCTACATCACTTCTTGATTTCACTTTCCATATACTTGTTTTGCATTATTCACAATCAAAATGTACAACACATTTTTCTCATTTTTATTTCTGGGATTCTACTTGACATCATAGTTGTCTTTCTCTTTCAGAATTCACACAATCTTAGCTTCAAATATTTCTTAGGAATTAGTTTTCACATAAATTTTCCAGAGTTCTTATATTTATTATTATCACGGGGCGGGGCTGGTGATTGAATCCAGAGCCTGTTCCGAGGCTCGTGCTCTACCCCGAGCTGCATTACAGGTTCAGTCCTAGAGCTCCTCAGTAATGAGACTTCCTCTCAAAGTCTGCTGTGAGCTTCCAAGCACACTTTGGCCTTCACTGTCTGGCCCATCTTGCCTCTTGGGCAATTTCTTAAAACACAGAGTCAGTTTCTCCTCTGCCAGTTTGTTCTGGTCAGGTGTAGAAAGCCCCGCTCTCACGTGCTCCGCGGGAGCCTTTGGAAGGTGACTGGACATGGGGCGTGCCATCCATCAGTGCCCTCATCCCTGAAGGAGTGTGTTGTGAGAAGACAGGCCTGAGCAGAAGTGGGTGTGTGATCTAGAAGGGTTATCTGCCTCCCTGCTTCCTCCCTCTGCCCTCTGCTTCTTTTGTTTTGTCTTGTTTAGTTTTGTTTTGAGACAGGGGCTCCATATGTACTTCAGGCTGGCCCCGATCTCACTATGTAGCCCAGGCTGGCTTCAGACTTGTAGCAATCCTCCTGCCTCAGCCTCCCCAGTGCTGAGATTACAGGTGTGCGCCACCACATCTGGCTGCCCTGTGCTTCTTAGTTGCCAAGTTAAGAGCAGCGTACCTCTGCCAGACCATTCACCACATTCTTCCTGCCGTAAAGCCAGCCAACCACGGACTGGATCCCCGAAAAGCCAGGAGCCAAAATAAGCTTCTCTTTTAAGCTGTGAGTGTCTGGTACTTTGACCCAGTGATGAGAAAGTGAGCAGGACAGATTTTGATACAAAACTAGAGGCCCATGCTGTGACATTACCTGAAAATCCGTTCAGAAAACGCTTTGGAGCATTGGTCAGGAGGAGTTTGGAAAGGCTTGGAGATGGCTGATAGAGAAACCTGCATAGGCTGTAAACTACCTTGGGTGTGAGATTCTGGTTGGAGCTTAGGAGACCAGAATGTGGCTAGAAATACATACCGTAATGACTGGGCTCAGGAGGTTTAAACTGGGAGCATGAACTGCTCTGGCAGTTAGGCTGCAAGCCATACATGCTATGCTCTTGTAGAAAAGTTTGTCTGCATTTTGCCAGTGTCCTGAGATTTTGTGGGAGACTGAGATTAATCTGATGGAGGATATTTCCACACAGACCAGTGTTCAGGCTATGGCATACATACCTGTTATCGGGTGGTGGATCCAACAGATTCCAAGTTCTTACATATGGCAGGCAAAGAATTGTGAAGTACACACTCTGTGGTGAGGGAAAACCAGCTACATTTACTGAAGGTCATGAACAAAGCGATGGTGCTGGGGTGACAAGAAGGCATGGTGCACGTTGTGCAAATAAATTAGGCTAAGAGGAAGAAAGGTAAAAAAGAAATGAGAGGGCATGTTCTTTGATATGCTATTACATGGAATGCTTCTGAGGTGCCACCTGAGCTCAAGTAGGTAGAGCAGAGTGAATCTCTCAGCCCTCAATATACTATCTGTACTACTTCTGGCTATGTTCAGCCAGGTTTACAATGAACATCATGAGAAAAAAGCCCACTTGAAAAGTCTGGAGTTTTGCCAGAAAGGAAGCATCCGCAAAGCAGAGGCAAAGGGGAGCCTGGTTCTTGAAAAGATTAGCATTTTTTAACATGTCAAGTCCTTTGCATTAGTACAGTAGAAAAGGTGCTCTGGAGATATATCAGAAATTATCAAGACCCCACCACCCTTCACAGAAGTAAGGGTGTAGAAAATCATAAAGCACTCATTTCAGTAGAGAACCCCTGGACCCTCTTCTTGAGAAGGGCTGTCAGGGAAACTGGTTCTCCAAGATCAGTTTCATGGTGCTCAGCCATCTAGCTACTCAGAGGCCCACTGCTTGAGGTGGTGGCCATCCATGTGCTGCTGGTTTTAGAAGCATGGAGAATGCAAGAGTTGTGAGGTCAGGAAGGGTTCCACCAAGAATTTAGAAGAAGGCTCAGGAGGTCAGGCCGTGTGTCCCTGAGAGAGAAGTGTGTAAAGCTGTAAGACAGAAATGTACAGCACAATGGGTATCCTTGGAGAAGTTTGAGAATCCAGAAACATGGAACATCTGAGAAAAGTTTCAAGGAGTAAAGCAAGTCAGTTCAAGAGAGAGGCTCTGACAGCTGAAATTGGTAATCCAAGCCCTTTGGAGCTCAGTGTTGCCACAATTTATTCAAGATGCTGGACGTGGGCCTATGGAGTTTAATGTTTGCCTGGCTGGGTTTCAGTCTTTCCTTGGTCTCGTTCCTTTACACGCCTCCCATTTCTCTCTTCAGGGATGGGGTGTTTACCCAGTGCCACTGTACGTTGGCAGTCTAACTGTCACTTTGATTTCAAGGGGGCTGCCTGCTGAGCCCGCCTTGGCTCTCAGAGGACACACTGAACTTGGACTATGCAGCAGTGATGGAACTGTTAAAATTTGATGACTATTAGAAATGGACTAATGGCATTTTGCATAAAAAAAAGTGCGTGAGTCTTTTGGGGACATGGGTAGAATGTTATGCTTTCCCTAGATGTCCCCCAAAACAAGCTCTTAGAGGTGACGCTTTTGGAAGATGAGTGGATGCAGTGCCGCCGTCTGCTGATAGGTTCAGCAGCTGAATGTGCTGCTTGCAGTGGACCTGGTTGGAGGTGGGTCACTAGGGGTGGGACCTGGAAGGGTCCATCTTTCTCCCTGGTTTCTGCCCTTGTTCTCTGCTTCCCAGCTACCCTGACAAAGGAAGCTTTCTCCTCCAGGTCCTTCAGTCATATTCTTCCTGCTTTGAGGCCAGCGAGCTATGCACTGGGATCCTCTAAAAACCTGTGAGCCAAAATAAACTTGTCCTCCTCTAAACTGAGGGTGGGTTTTGGGCATTTCATCCCTTGACTAGAAAGTGATAAAGACACCATTTCTAAAATGCTTCCAAGATATCTCAGGAGAAAAGTTCGTTCCTTTCCTAAGCTGCTACCAAGTAATCACAAGTATTCTCATCTCGTTCAGATGGGCGCTTCTGCGTTACTTCCTCAGGAATAGTTTTCCTGGCAATGTTATTGTGAAAACAGCCAAATTTCCCTTCACTACTTAACAGTTTCTATACTCTTGTCTATTCTTTCCCACATAAATCAAAATTTTGTAAACTTTCAGAAATATAAATACATAAAGATGTCTGTCTTGCTTTTCCATCTGGATTTATGACTTTATCCTCTCTTTCAACAATAAGTCCTATTAAGAGAAGGTTTAGATTATATCATAGACATAAATGCACTGACTAAATATGTGAAAATGCATGAATAAATGTTAATGCAAATGTAATTTTGCTTCCCCTAACACAGTATCCTCTTGTCTTTTCTTCTACATTACCCCATAATTTTATCTCCTTTGTGAGAAATACATTGTATGAAAGTAAGTTTAAAGTATTTTACAGTCCTGAAAATTTCAGACGATGTGGAAAGGTGAAAGGCAATGAAGCAATGAGGAGAAACATTCACTTATGCTGTCAAATCAGACATCCGTGTTGTCAGCTTCCCGTTCTGAGAAGAAATATTTGACACCCATAATTTACGGAAGAATCGGTTTAACTCGGCTCATGTTTTTGGGGAGTGAAGTCCCTGGTCAGATGGCTCTGACGCAGGAATGGCGCGCTGGGAGGAAAGAGGAGACGGAACCGCACACTCCTTGTGAGCCCGGAAGCAGAAAGCAGGTAGGAGCCAAGGCGGCAGACACGCCCTCCACACTCCTCCCGGGGCTGCACCTCTTCCAGCCAGGGCCCAGTACTAGCAGCACGTTTAGTTTTGTACTCATCATGGACCAAGCGGGGCCTCTGAAAGCAGCCGCTCTGCGGGGGTGGGGGGCATTCTAGATCTACACTGCAGTGACTTCTGAAGCAGCTTCCAAATATTCCCTCCACTACCATTAGTATTATTTAATTACATTACCGCTAAATGTACTTTCTTGTTCATTATTCATTAGCTTCCTTGTTATGGGGACAAAGAGCTGATACTCGCAAATTATAGGAGGGGCAGTTGTTCCGGTACACATTTCAGAGGCTTCAGTCCGTCCTCAGCTGGCTCCAAGCTAGCAACATGGTGGAGCCTGATGGGGCAAAGCTGCTCGGTCATGGCAGTCGGAAAGCAGAGAGCAGGGGCAGGATGTCCGTGGGGGACGAACCCTCTAAGACATGCCCTCAGTGAGCCGCCTGTAACTGGACCCGCCTCCGCACAGCCCAGTCACGTGTGAGCATGCGTGGATTAGTCCACTGAAAAGTACGGTGGCCCATGATCCAATCACCTCCTGGGGGTCCCCTGGGGGCTGGGGATCTAGTTCAGTGGCACAAGTGCCTGCCTGGCAGTGCTAGGTACTGGAGCTCGATTCCTGGTACCAAAAAAAAAAAAACAACAACAACAACAAAAAGCTTATAGGAATCTCCTAATCCAAGCAACTTGATGATGAAAATGATTTTACCCCTTGTCAACTTTGCACCTAATCACGTCTCCTTAAATTATACCTAATCTCGAAATCAACACAGTAATAATTATTCTGCCTAATATAATACAAGAATCTGTGTACAACCAGAATCACAATTATGTTTAGATTTACCTGCTCCTCAGTGAACAAGGTGATCAAATGCTGCCTCTTTCATGGAGAACATTAAAGTGTTCTGAGGATTCTGAGTGTCTTCTCTTGATACATTTTCCCGGTATGGAGGCTACAGTTTAGGTATTTTCGTTCCTCCATTTGCCTAGGCCATTGTCAGTGATATTTTCTTCCACCAGACTTGTGCTGCTCAGGCCCTATCGTCCTGTAGCGCGCATTTGCCCATTCACGTATAAACCAGGCGAAGAGGTAGAAGTGTCCAGGGATTCACCTATTTTAGGCCCACAGTTCCCCACATCCCAGAAAAATAAGGCCAGTGTTGGTCAAAGGTTCAGAAAATTTGCAAGAATGATGTCCATTAGATTCAAAGTTGTGGAAATGGGGTAGTTCAGCTAGCTGAAGTTTTTCCTTGATTTCTAACTTGGGAAGAAAGGAACACCACTTCCTTATCTTTCTGAGTAAAGTGGATGGATATGTTAGGCCTTCCAGATGCCAGAGATGTAATTTTCAAGAAGCTCTGTGGGAAAACAACAGCTGACCCTAAGCACCGAAAGTTTTTGGGATGCAGAGATTTTTTACTCAGGGTTCACATGTATTGGCCTGACATGCAACACCTGCACTTTGGAAAAAATATTACAAGTAATAAATATTTTGTTGCATGTGAATTTTAAATACTGTCTTTTGACTTGCAACACAAATGATAAAATTCCATTTGAATAACATGGAATTCAGCTCTCTGGGATGTTATATTAAGAATGGAAAGATGAATAAATATCAACTCTAGTAATTATTTGATGGTAAATATAATGCATATATTTCACTTTAGTGGCACTTAATTCAATGAAAAATATTACTTGTTAATAGTTTGTGAAAATGATTTTTCTGCTACTTAGCAAGGGTGACACTGAATTCAAAATTACATAGTCAGTTCCTTTGAATAAGAAAGGTAACTTTAGAAAGCATTGATATCTTAGAATATAATAACAAATGTAATTTTTTAAAAAGTTGTGAAAACATAACCTAAAACTTTGCAGGTATAAATGAAACTCACTTTAAATGCTTTGGAGCAATGATTTCATCATTTCCAAAATTCAACAGTTCCCTTGAACACCTCTAATATAAAGGTATTACCAACTAGCATATATATACTTTATTAATAGTGCTGATGTTTACTGGAGGTATTCAAACTTTTGATAAAACAGTGCATAAATAGTATTGTTCAGAACAATCTAAAATTTATAGTGGAAAATAGAACTACTTATAAATATTTATAGAAGAACTAGCAAATCCAATTTCTTGCATCAGTTTTATATTTTCTTAGACTACTCTTTCTAATTAGAGGACTGTGGGGCAGAAGGCTTGAAGTAATGGGAATCTAAAAAGAAGCAGATTCTGAGATATTTGAGAGAAGTAAATTTTACGTTCTTGTAGATATGCTTTTGAGTAGGTCTGGCTTTTGGAGTGTACAGCAGGGTAGAGTTCTAGTCCTTCTCTTTCAAATTGTTAGAGACAAGTAAATTTTCCAAGCTAATCCATCATTATCTACTTCTTAAAAATTTAGATTCTGAGCTGCTTCTAGAGACAGTCATGAAAACTTAAACATTTTTAGTTATAAATTGATGTTTCTTTGTCAGTAAATGTTTTCTTTAACAGAAATTAAAATTTTTTTATTTCTCTTTTTTCTCCTTTCATTCTCGTTCTCTTACAGATCAATGCAGAGGATCATATCTGCATTCTTTCCCATTATATTCTATATATTCCACTCCATAACCAGCATGTAACTGGCTAAATGTTAATAGAATAGATAAATATCATATCTACATGTGTACTTGTGTCTATGCCTGCATTTGTATGTATCTCTACCGACATCCCGTACACCTCTCAGTTATATAACTTTGAAATCCCTACTACATAAATTCTTGGTCTCTGAAGATGACTTGATCACACATGACAAGATAAGCATCCTTTACTTTGTGCCTATCATTTTCAAATGTTGCAATTTACTATACCATATGTCCCCATATGGATTTTTCCTTTAATTCTAGGCTGATAAGCAAACATTTTGTGTTCTACCCAGTGCTAACTCTGCCTTATTAATCTCATCATTTCTAGAAATTATTAATCTCGTCATTTCTAGAAATGATTAATCTCATCATTCTAGAAATTTCTTCATCGCCACATTTATCTTCCTAGACCCAAACCAAATCCTGCTGTACTTCAACTCAGTTTATAGAATCCTTACGGCAAATAATCCTCATCAGTCTCACCCTCAAGAAGGTGTCTTCAACTTCATCTTCTCCTGGAAACATGTTTGATCCAGTCACTTTTCCTTTCATTTCTCTTTTCTATGACCTCTAGTTGTACAGTTGCTGTCCACCTGAATTAACCTCAGTTTATCCACACAAACTTACTGAGTATTCTTTATTTTGTATAATGCTAATTAAAGTTTAATAGCCATGTAATTAAATACATATATTGTGTTCAGTTTGTTGAGTTTGTGCAGTTTTACACAACAATAAATCTGTCACCTAAAATAAGTTGTGGGACACACAGAGCACACTGAACTTCTCTTTCCTGTAACTCCTCTCTTCCAGAAGAAAGGTATTTTATGGTTTCTTGTCACGGGTTAGTTTGGTCTGTGTTCAGACTTCATAATTAAATGGAACCACAAAGTAATATATTATTTTGTATCTGTTTATTTTGTTCAACATATTGGTTTTGAGATTTATCTTTGCTGTTACATTCATAATTAATTTGTGCATTTCTCATTGCTGTGTGTGATTGTACTTTTTTTTACTTGACTTATTGACATTTCAGGCAGTCTTAGCTTTTGCAATTACAAATAAATAACTTTTCAACAATGAATATTTTTACAAAATGTATTTCTTGAATATATATTTGTATTTGCCTTAAATAAATACCAAAGAGTAGAATTTCTGGGTCTAGGAAGATTAATATTTCTCACTGTAGTAAAACTGCCAAACAATTTTACACAGTAGTACAAGTTCACATTTCCATTAGCAGTCACAAAGTGTGCAGTTGTTCCACATTGCCTCCGACATTTGATTTTGACAGTTTCATTTATTTTAACTACTTTGACATATGTTAAGTGGTAATTCATTATTCTGTGAAGTTAATTTTCCTAACAATAATGTAAAATAGCTTTTTGTGCACTTATTGGCTGTTCACTTATTTTGTTTAGTGAAATGTCAATTCAAAAATTTTAAAGCATTTTTACTGGATTATTTATCTTTCCACTGTTGATTTGTATGAGTTACAAATCACTAATGATTCTGAATCTTCATAAAATGCATGTAATGCTGTTGTTCCCTGTCTGTAGCTGATTTATTGATTTTTTAAACATATTCATTGACGAGTAAGAATCACAATTTTAATTAATTAAGTTTATTGGTACATTTTACATATACATAATGATGACATTTATTCTAAGGAATTTGTACCCATATGTGACATAATCTGATACTTTTTTCCCCCTATTTCTCTCCCTTCCCTTCAACCAATCATAAGTTTTTCATAAGCTTACCTCACTGAATTTAGATCGCATTGTTAGGAGTTTTTGTGTCATATCTAAATCACTGCATAACAAAGATTGCTGAGAAAGTGTCTTATATCTTGTAAAAATGTTATGGTTCAAGTTCTTGTACTTAGAAATATGATGTATCCTAACTTAATGTTTGCATGTAGAATGCAGTAGGGATTGAAGTTATTTTTATTTTTGTTGTTATATATACATCTATTTTTCCACCACTAAGGTCCATTCTTTTATCACTGAATTAATTTGACAACTTAGGTGAAAATTGGTTAAACATAATATGTGAGTCTTTCTGACTTCTTTCATTGGTTTACTTTACTTATATTTAGACGAATGTGGCAATGCCTCTATTAACAGAGCTTTTCAGTGTGCTTTGAAAGTAGGTAGGTTGAATTATCTAACATTATTCTTTATCATGATTATGTTTTACCAATTTACATTTATCTATTCCTATATAAACTTTAATGTTTTATTAATTTTTGTAAAATATTCTATCATAATTTTCATTGTGATCCCACTGAATTGGGTATAGTTGAATTTGGGGAAATGAGTATCAGAATAATTTATGTCCTAACACATGAATGTATAAGAACTTTAAAATCTTTCTAAAAATTTCTCTAAACATGGTTTTGTACTTGGCAGAAACTTTTTGTTAAGCTTATTGCTAGTATTTTATGTGATTGAACAATTTTTAAATGCTATTATTTTTTATTTTCATTTCCATTTTCCTGTTTGAAGACAGAAAAATAATTCATTTTAGCATAGTGACCAATCTGAGTATACTTTTTATAATTTGCTTAGTACTATTTATACAAAAATGTAATCTGCAAATAAGTAGTTTTATATTTTTAGTTTTATCTTTATGTCTCTCTTTTCATTATTTTAATTATCTTGTCTTACTGCACTGGTGAGTATTTTCAGTATAATGTTAAATAGAATTAGGTAACTAATATCTTTGAATTGTTTCTGACCTTTTCTGACAATTTTTTTCATTGTTTCATTAGTTTATTAGCCATTACTGGACCAAAATATATAATAGATATTGTGAAATGGGAAGAAATTGTTCAAAAGGAAAGGGAAACTAGAATGGGGGAAAGGGGAAAGGAAGGAAGGGAAAAGGAAAAAAAGCCAAAGAACAAAAAAATGAAATGGAAAGAAAACTTTGTAAACAGGGAGGGGGTGATGCATCAAAAGGAGGAGGGGGATTTGGAAAAAAGAATAATTAAAATATATCACAAAGAGGGACACATTCTCTCTGATAAATATGATAATTATGCATACCTAAAATGTACCAATAAACAATTTTATACAATGGATGTTCAACTAATTTTATATTACAGAGGAAATATCCAACTGATGATAATTTAATGTATGCTTACATAGTGGTGTATTAAATTAATACTTTCAGAATTTTAGAGGAATAAACACGACATATTAATTTATAATTTTTCTTTTAATATCCATGAAATTTTAGTAAGAGTTTTATACTTGCCTCATAAACAATTAGAAGAAGTGTTTTCTGAAAACATTTTATATACTGGAATTGTAGTCTTATCTTTTTTTTGAATTAAACAACTTCAAAGTTTATATCTAACACCATATATTTTATCTTTTTGTTATCCCTCAACTCAAATTTATTCCTTTCCATAGAACTGTTTTTGTGAGTAGAACATACTTTTTTTGACTTATGCCACTTCACATTAACTTATTTACTTCCTTACTTATATTACTTGCTTAAATACAGTATGTGTATTTTACTCACTTTTATTACTAATTAATCTCATTTTGATTTCATGTACTCATGTAATCTTAATAGTTCTTTTTACTTTAGTATCTAAGGGGATTTCTGCTATATTCTCTTTCTTCTTCCTCTTATATTTAACATGTGGTGCCTGAACTAAGCTGGTAAATGAGATTCTTGGGGCTTGCAGTTTTATTCCTGAAGAAGTGAAACAAAATTCCAGAATCCGATTGTGACTTTCACTCTGACTGAGTCTGAATGGGGAGTCTACCGGTCTAACTAATGACACACAGAGTTTAAACTGTGTCAGGCCGGACCAGGGATGAAAGTGGTTCCAGCAATGGTAGCTCAAGTAGATAATTTCGTAGCAGCAGACTGCATTTGCTTCCCAATTGGGGCTTATTTTCAGATATTCTCTGAATTCTGTGATCCACCTTAGTACTTTTCCAATTAATTTTTGTGAGTATTATTCACAATCAATTTTTGCTGTTTTTGAAAACAAAATAGGCTAATATCTTTACCATGCTCTGGAAAATGAAGCCCTTTATTACAGCAATATTATGTAAAATTAATTTAATTGAAAGTGTTAAACAAAAATCATGCCATAAGTAATTATATCTTTAGTAATAATGACTGGTCTTAAAAATTTGTGTCATATGACGTTGTAAAGAGTCAGTGGGATATAAAGAAACTGACAATCTTAATGCTAATTGTAATACTATAATTAGGTAGAATTACTCTGGAAAGCTATTTGAAAAATAAAATCAAACACATATGGCATATGATCCTGTAATTTTAGGTATAGGTATAGGTAGTACATACTCAATAGAAATGTAGATAAAACCTCATGCATAAGATTGTTATACTAACGATGTTTATAATAATATCAAACAAAATCAAATGTTAATCAAAATTATACTGAAATAGATACAATGACATACAGTAAAGCAAGCACGTAGGGCCTGGAGATTTAGCTCAGTGGCAAAGCGCTTGCCTGGCAAGCACAAGGTCGTGAGTTCGGTTCCCGGTACTGGAGAAAAACCAAAAAAAAAAAAAAAAAAAAGCAAGCAAGTAAAACAAATACCTATGTTCATGATAATGAAAAATCTCACAAATACAATGTGCTATACAAGAAGCTGGAGGCAAAATGCTGCATATTATTTGATTCTGTTCGTATAAAATTCAAAACCTGAAAAACTGAAGCTGTGGTATGAGAAATTAGAGTAGTTGTCAGTTTTTGTTTTAAGGATGGATTGTGAGTACTGTCAAGGGTCTTTGTAAGTATGGGCTTGATGGTTTAAAATAGGTAATTTTTTGTTTCCTTGAGTGAGAAAACACCCCAAAAGTACAGATATGAACTTTGGATAAATAGAATCAATTGTCTATGTATATGCCATCTAGCTTGAAGTTGTACAAATTTCCTAGACATTTCTGCAATTTTCAATATTCATTCCATAAAATCAGTGGTGGAGTTCCTTTAGCAGGATACATATTGCCCTTCCAAGAAAACTGAGTACAATTTTCTCCAGTTATATGTATTGTTGCCTGAAATAAGAATTATTCATGCTGAAATTATTAACTAAAGGAGAATTTCTATGTAGCTTTTCATTACTTAGCCATCTGTAAATGAATGTCTTTTGTGCCAAGTAGCAACAAAATATGAAAATAGGTGCATAGTGGAATTATTTCCTATAAGTTCAAGAGTATTTGGAGTGAAGTAGTTTTCTACTGACAGAAAACGATAAATTGAGTTGCATTCAAGTCTGCTGAAAGCAAAAGACCTCAATGAAATTTTACATTGATAGAGTGCCTGAAGGAGTCAACTTCCAAAGGTATAGAGGGAGCAATTGATCCTTGAGGAATACAATCTTTAGAGTTTTGGAAAGGTCAAAGCTGTTCACCTTAAGGTTGTTTCTTAATGGCTATTCTGGACCATTGGGTAGTCAATTTGATAGATTGTGCCATTTGAGACAGCTAACACCATCTGCACAAAGGCAGTTAATATTTTGGTCACTTATAGATGCAACCTGGAAAACAGATTACCTCTTTTATGTTGTATTTCAAGTACAGTTTTGTGTTCTAGTCATAAATTTTGGGGTCTATGTTAATTTTTTCTAAGTATTATAAGCCAGGTGTCATGGCACTGATGCAGGAAGAGTGATGTGAGTTCAAGGCCAGCCTGGGCTGCACAGTGAGCTCAAGGCCAGGTTGAAATGGATAGAGAAACCCTGTTTCAAGAAAAAAAAATAATATAAATGTTAATATGCAGAACACACACACACATATACACACGATTTGCTATTTGCCTATGTGATATGACCAAAAACTGTGGTGAATGTTTAAATTTAACAAATCATTACAGTACAAGACATAAATCCCCTTCAGAGTATTCACCCTGAATTCAGACACACTTGTCCCATCATCTTGGCCCCCTTTCTGAAACAGTTTGGAAAGTCTTATTTTATGAGTACCTTTAGTTGCTCTGTTGTGGCTGCCTTCATGTCCTGAATTGTTAGAATGTTTACCTTTCATGGTCATGTTGACTTTGGAGAAGAGTTAGAAGCCCCAAGACGCCAGATCCAGAGAATAAAGTGGAAGAGGACACATAGTAATAATTTTATGAATCCGCCATTTCATTGGATGGGATGTGGTAGCAGTGTTCATCCTATGTTTGATCATGTCTCTTTAAGACACAAAAAGGGGCTTCCAAAACTGCTTCAGAAATTGGCAAGAATAATGGGATAAGTGAGTTTAATGTGAGGAGGATTATTCTGAGGGAAATTAAAGGCAATGTGCTCTTCAATGTACAATATTCAAAAAATTGTAACCATTCACTGTGCATTTTCGTCACCTCTTAAATGTCTATTTTTGCACATCTGCCTACTTGCTTACCCTAAGAATTTGATGTCTGTAATGATGAACAGGTTCACTATATTATTATATAAACTATTTGAACTATTTGGTTTAACAGGAAGACGGTATTGTGGAAATTCGTTTTTCCCTTTCACAACTTAGTTTTAAAATGACAGAATCAATTAATGTCTTCTTAATTTCACTGACCTTTAGTTGGTGGTTAACTTTCTCCCTCTATCTTTTATCCTTAGCAATTAGAAAATATGAATTATGTGCTTGTTTATAACTAACTACTTAGCTATTATACAAACCTGAGCAAGTTGCCTAATATCTTTGAAATTTAGATTATTTATTTTACATGGCAATACTATCTGTAAGGCAAGACTACTTAAATTTTGATTGTAAAATTTAAATGAGATAATCTAAGTAAGGAACAAAGCCTAAGGGCCAGGGATGTAGCTCAGCTGCACAAAGCCTGCCTGGCAAGCGTGAGGTTCTGAGTTTGATTCCTGCTACTACACCCCCCCACACAAAGAACAGAGCATTAGCCTGTCTTATTAGCATTTAGTAATAAAATGATTGCACCGCTATGGACAATCCACCTAACAGGGAAATATTAGTGAGCAGTGATGATACTAACAAGAACAATTGTATTGTTAGGTTAGACTAACATGAGTCAGTGAAGAGGACAGTGCCATAGTTTACTTAATCAGAGAAATCTAGATTTTCTTCCAGTGTTAAATGATATTCTTATTTTATATCTGAGAATCAAATAAAATGGTTAACTATAAGGTCCACAAAGTTTGAACAATATTCACCAAACTTTGAAACCATACTCTATGGAAATCACTGCCCAGGCTCAGGTAGTGGTGCGTGCTGCAGCCAGGACTGAGTTAATGAGAAAGGTATTCCTCTCTCCCACCTGTGCTCTTCCCGGGTCCCGTCCATGGTGCTGAAAGGTAGTGGGGATCCATGCCTTTCTTTATAACTATTGTGCTTCTTGCGTCGTCATCTTCTAATTTTTCTCTTTTGAGAAGGATAGTGCATAGAGTGAAATGGAGCTATGTTACATGCAAGTTCTATTGCCAAGAATGACAATTTTGGCTAAAAAAAAAAAACCAACTGAGTTGAAAATGGTTTAAAAATTAAGGGAATTACTTTCTTGACAATAACTCCAAAGAGAAGTTGAATCTATGAGCAGGCAGGTAAACGTTTCAGCAAGTCCCAGAGCTATCTTTCCATATTTTCACCTACAAGCTTCAGTATTGTCACACATTCTTTATATCCATGAGACAGTATATCGTACTACCCCTGTTGAGAAACAAAATTGGAAAGGATGATCATTTTTTTTTCTTTCATGTGTTTATTTAAATACAAAGGAGACTATACTGGAAGCCTTCCAGAATGTCCTGTGGTTTGCTGTGATACAGTCATTGTGAACAAAAATACCTTACTGGCTTAGGCAATGTGGACAGACACTGGACAGGCAGATCCAGAAATTTAGGATGCAGGCAGCAGAGAAAATTTCAAAAGTGTGTGAAGAGAGGCACTCAATTTGTGTTTTCTACACACAAAGACTCTTGCATATGCAAGGCTGCTACTTATTGATAAATATATTGAAAATTTTCATGACTTTACAATCCACACAAAATTACAGTTTCTCATATGGTTACTACAAATCAGGACAACTAGTGGGAATTAATATAGCAAAACTGCTACATTTAAAAAAGGTACATTCCATTTGTCTACTAATGCATTACTAGTATATTTTTAAAGATGAACTGTAAATACATGGTCTGTCACATTGCTGGAATATATTTTTGTACCATTAAGAAACAGTTATATTTTCATTTTCCAAGATTTCAAAAGTGGTAGCTTCTCTGTCATGTCTGACTCCCTCTCAGATGCCTGGCTGTTCAGGGCGTGCATTTGTTCTCTCAGAGCAACATTGCTACTCTATCATCATGGAAAAACTGTTAGTATTCTAATTATCAAAGTCTATACAGTTTGAAAAGTGCTGGACGTCAGGTAATAATTTGGTTTGAAACATAGATTTTCTGTATTTAAAAGAACAATGTGTTTCTATCTCATATAAAATGCCTATACACACATGCATAGTGGTTCTCCTTAAAACAGATTAATCACATAGTTTTCATGAAAATGGAATTATTCTTGGTAGCTGGGGGATTTATAGTAGGCATAGAGAAGAATCACTGCATTAAAAGTAGAAAGCACAACATTAATATAAAAGCATGGAAATGGAAAGAACTTTTAGAGCATGTTATCTAGAAAAATAAATTGGATACATGAACAGTGGGAGAATAATATGAGTAACTTTTATGGACAGAATACGAACAGTCACGGATATCAGTCCCAGTATCTGTAGTATACTCTACTCTATAGGTAGCAGAGAATGATTGCCAGGACATAGCAAAGGCATATAATATTTACAATGGTCTCAAGGAAAGATTAATTTGAAAGTTATGTGTATAGTAATGCAGGGAAGATACTGAAGTAAAAAAGACCAGCTTTAATGTAATTTTAATACTTAAACATGAGACTTTACAAAAGGATTTTAATCAGTTTGAAGGAAGAAACCAATCAACAGATTCAGATACAGTATATGAAATAAAAAATGTGGTGTAGAACCTGTTTTTGGGAGGAGAGAGGAAACTTGTAATGCAACCAGGATTTCAACCTTCTACAGACATAAATGGGATTCAAAGTACTGTATCTCCAGGTGAGCTAATTTCACGTGGGGAGAAAGGTGGAAGTGATGCATAATCTTTCAGATACATTGGGGTGGTGAAAAAGTTCGGGTGGTGCGTGCTTATTTTGTGGAAATGAACAGATATAAACTTTGGTGGAGCTCCTGAATTAGAGTTTTTAACCAGTCTGCAAAGATGTGGCTACTAGGTGCAAATAAAATCATTAAATCATAGTTTTTTTCAACAAGCAACACATAGGTACAAGAAGTAAACTCTCGAAATTTAAAAGGACAGAGAAGAAAGATACAGAAAGAATTAACAAGAATGGTGGATTTAGTCTATGCTGAGATACTGGAAACCTATGAGTTATATTTGATAAAAGAGATTAATTAATAATGTCACATACTGTACTGAGTATAAAAGATACTGGAAAGCCATTGGAGTTAGTTTCAATAACTCTGGAGAAAGTTAAATAAGAATGGATAAGATGACTCAAATGCACATAACAAAAAAGGTACAGCTGGGCGTGGTGGTGCATGCCTGTAATCCCAGCACTTGGGAGGCTGAGGCAGCAGGATCGTTGCGAATTAGAGACCAGCCCGGGCTACAAAGTGAGCTCAAGTCCAGCCTGAACTGCATAGCAAGACCTTATCTCAAGAAGGCAAAAAAATTAAAACAAACAAAAAACAAAAAAGGTACAAAATGACGCACAACAGAACAAGGAGATGTTTCCATAGAGAATCACATCATATGAAGCCCAGAAGTCAATCTAAATGATTCACTGATGTGAATTTGAATAAACAAAGTAGTCTCTTAACACCTGTTGACACCTGGTAATGTATCAACAAAGGCAACCCCTCACCATTCAAATAAAACCAACTTCTTTCTGATTTCAGGCACTTTCTTAGTCATAGGGGTTTGAAACCTTAGTTGCTTTACCTTATTTCATATTCAGTTAGGTTCTATGGTAGCATGCTGCAAAGCAGAAAGTATGATTTAAAGTAATCATGTATTCAAATTGCTCTAAATTTAACAGTTTCAAAACTATACACAAATTATTTAATCTAGCTGAGTTCAGTTTCCTTATGTGTAAAATGAAGACAGAAATGTCTACTATTGAGTATTACTGTAATATGTGGGAGGAAGCTATAGGAGATGGTATTTACAAATACTGTACATCCTGATAAGCTTACTGTAAACTGGAAGTACTTCTATATAATCTAGTTGGGTGTCTTGGTGCTTATCTGTTAATCCCAGCACTCTGGAAGGTGCACGAAGATCAAAAATTTGAACCTGGCTTATGAAAGATTTTATCTGAAAGAAAAAAAAAAATTAAGCAAATCTGGGGATGAAGCTGGGGATGTAGATTAGTGCAAAGGCCCTGGGTTCACACTCACTCACTCCAGCGATCAGTGAATCATACTGAACATCACGGTTCATGGGCACAGCAGACCGTAGACTCTCCTGTTCACTGTCTCTTTGTTTTTATCTTAAAGAGTAAAAGAAGGTAACATAGTAATAGAGGGACTTACCGAATTACAGACAAAGTGTTAGAACATTATCAATGGTTATTGTTTTACATATTGTTATCTACAAGATAGTTTCTGAGGAAAACAAATAGACAAACAATAGTGAGTTACAGACAAAAGAGGTAGGAGATTATCAATAGTTGTTGTGCTATACTTTGGTATCTTCAAAGTGGCTTCTAAAGAAAATAAATAGAGCTACATATGAGTGACCAACTGAATAATCATTAACTATTCTCAATGGTTGTTGTAGGAAACACATAGTAATAAACATACATCCATTTACGAAATAGCATAGGAACAATACAAATGTTACAGACTTATGGGCAGATTAGTAGGAAAATATCAATGGCTGCTGTAATACATGGTGGTGTCTTCAAAGTGGTTTCTCAGGAAGACAGAGATATGCAAGGAAGATCTAACAAGTAGTTATACCCTAAGGGTTGTGAAAAATAGCGTAT